>NC_091993.1:92712115-92954823 GCF_044704955.1 Pristiophorus japonicus | reverse complement strand
CCACCCCCCCACCTCCACCCGTCCACCCACCACCTCACCCCCACACCACCCCCCACCTCCTCCTCCCCCCCACCCCCCCCCACCCCCACCACCCCCCACTCCACCCCCCCACCTCCTCCCCTCCCCCTCCCTCCCCCCCTCCCCACTCCTCTCCCCCTCCCCCTCCCCACCCCTCCCCTCCCCCCCCCACTCCTCCCTCCCTCCTCCTCCCCTCCTCCTCCCCCCACTCCTCCCCTCCTCCTCCTCCCTCCTCCCCCACCCCCCTCCCCCTCCTCCTCTCCCCCACTCCCTCCCCCTCTCCCCACTCCTCCCCTCCTCCTCCCCCATTCCCTCACTCCTCCCCCTCCTCTCCCCACCTCCTCTCCCCCACTACTCCTCTCCCCCACCTCCTCCCCCCCACCTCCTCTCCCCCTCCCCCTCCTCTCCCCCTCCCCCTCCCTCCTCCCCACTCCTCCTCTCCCCTACTCCCCCTCCTCCCCCCCTCCTCCTCCCCCCCTCCTCCTCCCCTCCTCCTCCCCACTCCTCCTCCCCCTCCCCACTCCTCTCCCCCCCTCCCCACTCCTCCCCTCCACTCCTCCCCTCCTCCTCCTCCCCTCCACTCCTCCTCCCCACTCCTCTCCCCCTACACCTCCCCCCCACTCCACACACCTCTCTCCACACACCTCCCCCCCCCACTCCTCTCCTACACCTCCCCCCCACTCCTCTCCCCCTACACCTCCTCCCCCACTCCTCTCCCCCTACACCTCCCCCCCACTCCTCTCCCCCTACACCTCCCCCCCACTCCTCTCCCCCTACACCTCCCCCCACTCCTCTCCCCCTACACCTCCCCCCCACCCCCACTCCTCTCCCCCTACATCTCCCCTCCTCTCCCCTCCCCCTACACCTCCCCTCCCCTCCCCCTACACCTCCCCTCCTCCTCCTCTACACCTCCCCCCTCCCTCCTCTCCTCTCCCCTCCACTCCTCCTCTCTCCCCTCCTCCTCCACTCCTCTCCCCCTCCCCCCTCCTCCTCCCCCCCTCATCTCTCCCCTCCCCTCTCCCCTCCCCTCTCCCCATCCTCTCCTCCCCTCCTCCTCCTCCTCCTCTCTCTCCCTCTCCTCCCACTCCCCCTCTCCCCCTCTTCCCACCCTCCTTTCCTCTCTCCCTCTCCCTCTCCCTCTCTTCCCCTCTTCTCTCCTCTCCCCCCTCACCACCTCCCCAACCTCCCCACTACCGTTAACAACAAAAATTATGGAAAAGCCGAAAGTAAGTGGTTTGGGGCCCAACTCACTTGCTTTTCTAATTGCCCGATCTTGTGCACTGCTTCGGCCAATTGCGCTGGAATCTGGGCACAAAACTAACGGAAAGAAGCAGAAACTCTACCCCAAGGAATCATTTCCCTTCTTGGATTGGGTAACTTTGTGTAGCTGGTGCTTGGTTATGGAATTACTTACTCATTAAAAACAAATTGTAAGCACCATGGCAACAGCAATTGTGTTCGAATTTGTTTTAAAATTAATTGCTGCTGAAACTCTTTTTAGATCGTTGACATTTCCATTGTGCAAGCTAAATTATACTGATCACTTCATTGATATCATAAACATAATCATTGTCTTAAACATATGCTGTGATTCTAAGTGATGTTGTGTGGATTGATTAGCAAAATTGTCTCTAAAGATTGTTGAAACAGCAGGCAGCCTGTAAAATGAAATAATACAGATTGGAATAGGCTTTCTGTCATGTACTTTTGGGATCACTAGATGGCGTCACTGTTGGAGGCCATTGGGCTGCACGCACGTGTGTGGAGCCCAAATATAAAAGGCCAGCCATTTTGTATATTAGGCACTTTGGGCCTTAATAAAGCAGAGCCAAGGTCATACCTCTTGGAGTACTCAGTCTAACAGTTATCGCATACACAACATTTGGCGACGAGGCAACAAGAACCTTTGCATGCAAAAATGAACACAATTGGATTGTTGGAGTGATTTGTGGAAGGAGAAGATTGGGCAGATTTTGAGAGACGTTTGAGCCAGTTCTTCGTGTCCAACAAATGGAGGTCGGCAACGCAGATCGGCGCCGGGCGGTTTGTTGTCGAAAAATTTATGGTCTAATAAAGAATCTACTCCTGCCTGAGAGTACAACAGAGAAGACGTATGAAGAATTGTGTACACTGGTACAGGACCACCTTAAGCCAGGCGACGGCATCATCGAGATACAGATTTTACACGCACATTCGCTCAGAGGACCAGAATGCGGCGGAATTAGTTGCCGACCGGCGACGTCTAGCGTGACCGTGTAAGTTCAAGGCCGTGTTGGTAGACATGCTGCATGACTTATTTGTAATCGGCATCAACCATGAGGTGATCCTGCGTAAACTACTGGCGGTGGAGACGTTGGACTTGAACAGGGCCATTAGGATCGCTCAGTCATGCATGACGACGGATAGAAGTGTAAAGCAGATAACCGGGTGGGAAAGAAACCCGAAACTTGGCAAGTACTGTAAATATGATTGATTCGGCGTTCGGCAGAGCGGCACATAGCAGGGCCTACCCAACTGCGTACGCGAAACCTGCGGCTGCCCAAAGTCCGCCAGCGGGAATGCATCTGATTTCTCAGTGTTGGCGTTGTGGGGGAAATCACTGGCACCAGCAGTGTCGATTTAAGCAATACAGTTGCAAAGGCTGTCTGAGAGTGGGGCTGTAAGGGGTTGTTTGCAGAGGGTCAACTTTCCCTTCTGACTTTATGTGAGCGGTTCAGAATTGCTCCCACACCCTCGGTTCTAGACATTGGAATTATGAAGTGACTGTGACAGACAATCGGTTTCAAGGTAGGAAGCAGGTATGGCTTTATTGTTTTTAAAAAGAAGTAAAAGGCGCACCTTTAATAACACACACAGACCAATACACACTGAGGGGTACAACACATTGAATAAAATGTCAAATTACAGCCTGTGGGGAAAAAGAATACAGCTTAAACTCTAAATGGGGTAAAGAGGAGAATGCAGATACATTTACACAAGTTATCCCAGCCTCCCCTCTCCCCCCCCCCCCCAATTCCCCTAACTAACTAAGTTATAGCTCTGAGGGTTCAGGGGTTTACTCACCAATCCCTTTAGACAGTTGCCGGTGAATCACGGTTTCGGGGTTCGCTGCACTTGGCCTTCTAGGCGAGCCGCACCCCGGACGGAGGAGAGGACTTCGGACTGCGTAGTCTTCGGTTGGGGTGCGTCCGTTGATGCGGTAAGTTGCGTTTTGGATGAGTGGGGTAAGTACCCACTTTCTTTGGTTAGGAATAGTTTTAGTTAGTCCCTTTTGGTAATTTCTCCCCCGTCGGGTTGTTCAGAAGTAGATTGTAGGGTTGTTGTCAATTTGGTTGCTGACAACCTTCCATTTTGTGGGCCTCGTGCTCGGTCAGTTCTTGATGAGTTCTGGGAGTTTCCTTCACTATTCCATTTCTTCACTGTAGAGGAAGCTGGCTGCTTGTGTCTGTGTCTGTGTTCGAGTCTGTGTCTGTGTTTGAGTCTGTGTCTTTTCCTGGTAAAACTGGGAATAGATATATCCCCAAAAAATGGCTTCGTTATCTCCCATCAAATCTCTTGGGCTCTGTTTAAACTGTTCTGTCCATTGATTTTCAAATGTCTCCTTTGTCAGCAGTAACTCGATTAGGGTGTGAGAATGTGCTATCACTGGTTTTGCATTGTTTTAGGATTGTCCACTTTCCTGACCATTGTGCTTGATTGGGTAATTCGGTTATCTTTTAGGGGGTGAATAGTTCTCCCCCCAGACAGTCTGGGATCCTTAATACATGAATTTGCTTCACAGAGGTTAGCCCCACCTCCTGTATTCGGTAACTCTTTTTCGCAGCCAAAATCTTAAAATTGTAGAATCTTAAAATTGATATGCTCCTTCCCATAGATGTTTAGGTTTCTGTAATTTAGAAAAGGGAATTCAAAATTGACCTATGAGTCCAAACAGTGGGGGGGGGGGGGTCGCCATGAATGCATCCCCTTTTATCCCCTGCAGGCGTCATCTGCCCCTTTAAACTCATTTTAAAAGTCCAGAAAGGGATTCTTCTCCTCTGCAGGGGAAAGGTACCAGGAATCTTTGCGAAATATTGGTAAATTTTACAGGGCATCTCCAGCGCAAGTGTCTGCAGATGGGCAAGCGTGCTGCGACACCACGTGGAGGATGATGGTCAGACTAGTGCAGATCCGAATACGCAATCCGAGATACCGAGGAGGAAATGTATGAACTGTACTCATTCCTAACTAACAGCAAACCTAATGATCAATGTGAAACTTAATGGGGTGCCGGTATCGATGGAACTGGGCACGGGGGAAGAGTCAGTCGATAATGAGCCAGAGGGCATTGCTGTGGGATACTAAGGCTGTGAGGCCCAGGCTGAGTCCAGTCAATGCTAAGTCGTACATGTACATCAAAGAACTCAATGGTGAAAAGTGTCGTATGACGGTGCGGTTCACGAGTTACCACTATGGATTGACCCAGACAATGGCCCAACGCTGTTCGGCAGGAACTGGCTTGAAAAAAATCAGATGCAATAGGAATGACATCAAGGCGTTGTCGTCGGAGAAAGATACATGTGCCCAAGTACTGAACAAGTTCCCCTCGCTGTGTGAGCCAGGCATCGGCAACTTCACGGGAGCCAAGGTGCAGCTCCACGTCGACTCGGATGAAAGACCTGTCCATCATAAAGCTCAGGCAGTTCCCTATATGATGAGGGAGAAGGTCGGAAGTGAACTGGACGGACTCCAGCGTGAAGGGATCATATCACCGGTTAAATTTAATGAATGGGCCAGCCCCATTGTTCCTGTGCTGAGATTCTGACACAGGGCTACAAGGCTACGATCAACAGGGTTTCGAAACAAGATCAGTACCCATTACCGAAGGCTGATGACTTGTTTGCAACGCTAGCCAGGGAGGAAGTTGTCCACCAAACTGGACTTGATGTCGGCCTACATGACACAGGAGCTGGTCAAGAAGTCAAAGAGACTTACGTGCATTAACACGCATAAAGGACTGTTTATTTATCACAGGTGCCCTTTTGGAATGCGCTCGGCTGCAGCAATATTTCAGAGGAACATGGAAAGTCTACTGAAGTCTACGGTTCCGTTATCAGAACCATCGTGTTCAAAGATGACATCCTGATCATAGGTCGTGACTCCGAGGAACATCTGAACAACCTGGAAGAGGTTCTACATCGTCTGGACAAAGTGGAACTCAGACTGAAATGCTCAAAGTGCGTCTTCATGGCACCAGAGGTCGAATTCCTGGGGAGGAAAATTGCTGCTGATGGCATCAGGCTCACGGATGCGAAAATCAAGGCCATCAAGAATGCACTCAAGTCGCAGAATGTGATGAAGCTGCATTCATTCCTGGGTCTACTCAACTACTTCGGTAACTTCCTACCTAGATTGAGCACCTTATTAGAACCACTGCACATGCTGCTAAGAAAAGGCGATAACTGGGTGTAGTGTGTGTCCCAAGACAGAGCTTTTGAGAAAGCCACTAATCTGATTTGCTTTAGCAAGCTGCTGGTGCATTATGACCCATGTAAACGTTTAGTATTGGCTTGTGATGCTTCGTCATATGGAATTGATTGTGTACTCCAACAAGCTAATGAGTCGGGTAAACTTCAACCAGTTGCGTATGCTTCAGAAAGTTTGTATAAAGCAGAAAGACCCTACAACATGGTAGAGAAAGAAGCAGTAGACTGTGTGTATGGGGTTAAAGAGATGAATCAGTACCTGTTTGGTCTTCAGTTTGAACTGGAGACAGATCACAAGCTGCTCATTTCGCTGTTCTCTGAAAACAATGGTATCAATACCAATGCTTTATCCCACATCCAGAGGTGGCCGCTGACATTATCCACTTACGATTATGTCATTTGCCATAGACCTGGCACCGAGAATTGTGCCGATGCTTTGAGCAGTCTGCCGTTGCCCACACCGGAGGCGGAAACGCCACAACCGGCGGACCTATTGTTAATTATGGATGCTTTTGAGAGTGAAGGCATCCCTGTCACGGCTCAACAAGACAAGACCTGGTCCAGCCAGGACCCGATTTTAAATCAGTGGTGAAGAGTTGCATCCTCAAAGGTGATTTGCTTGGGTATGGCAGACCAATGTGCGAGGAGACCAAACCTTACATTCGTTGCAAAGACGAACTGTCTATTCAGTCGGATTGTATACTGTGGGGCAATCATGTTGTTATGCCCAAGAAAGGGAGAAAGAAATTTGTACGTGAGCTACATAGCACACATCCTGGCATTGTAATGATGAAAGCCATTGCCAGATCTCGTGTATGGTGGTCGGGAAATGACTCTGAGCTGGAATCATGTGTGCATCAGTGCAACACTTGCATGCAGCTCAGCAAAGCACCAGCGGAATCGTCGCAGAGTCTGTGGTCATGGCCTTCCAAACCATGGTCCAGGACTTTGCAGGTCCCTTCCTGGGGAAGATGTTTTTTAGTTGTGGTGGATGCATATTTGAAGTGGATAGCATCTATAATCATGTCATCCAGCACATCCACAGCTACCATTGAGAATCTCAGTGTCATGTTCGCGTCACATGGTCTGCTTGATATCGCTGTTAGCGACAACGGATCGTGCTTCACCAGTCAGGAGTTTCAAGAGTTCATGAAATTCAATGGTATCAAACATGTAAGGCCAGCACCGTTCAAACCAGTATCCAATGGGCAAGCAGAATGTGCTGTCCAAATCATAAAGCAGAGTATGAAGTGAGTAACCCAAGGGTCACTGCAGACTCACCTGTCATGCATACTGCTGAGTTACAGGACAAGACCACACACGCTTACCGGGGTCTTGCCTGCTGAACTAATGATGAAGAGCTGTCTTAAGACCAAGCTATCTCTTGTACACCCTGATTTGAATAATCATGTTGAATATAGAAGACAAAGTCAGCAAGGGTATCACGATCACACAGCTGTGTCGCGATATTTCTGTAAATGATCCTGTATATGTTCTGAATTATGGTCAGGGTCCCAAGTGGATCGCTGGTACTGTCATGGCCAAGGAGGGCAACAGAGTATTTATTGTCAAGCTCAAAAATGGGCAAACATGCAGGGAACATATGGATCAGAAAAAGTTACGGCACACAGATGAACCGGAACAGTCAGAGGAAGAGACAATAGACGACCAACCAACCTACCCCCAGTCTTCAGAGGACTCAGTGGTCATCAGTGAATTGGGACTTTCAATCACTGACATGTTCAATGAAAATGGACTTTCAATTCCTGACATGGCCATTGCCACTCCCACCAGGTCAGCCACCAGTCACAACAGACTCGGAACACTCACCCAACGCTGGAGTTGAACTGAGGCGGTCCAACCCAGTAAAACACCGGACCGTCTCAATTTGTAAAAGACTGTGTTAATATCTCAGAGGGGGGTATTGTCATGTATGTACTTTTGGGATCACTAGCCACTAGATGGCATCACTGTTGGAGGTCATTGGGCTGCACGCACGTGTGTGCAGCCCAAGTCTAAAAGGCCAGCCATTTTGTATATTAGGCACTTTGGGCCTTAATAAAGCAGAGCCAAGGTCATACCTCTTGGAGTACTCAGTCTAACAGTTATTGCATACACAACACTTACAGTAATCGAAATTCAGTTTTCATACATTGTGAACATTGCTGGTGTAAATAAGAAGCATTGTCTCTGAATCTCAATGTAACCATAAAAGATCCAACAGGCTGCTTAATAGATCTAAAAAAGCCCAGAATGTACTTCTGTTAATGCAATACAGGATTGGAAATGTGTAAGCAATATATGCTATATAAAGCCAAGGCAAATAAAAGCAATTGCCTCCTCGGAATAGCTGACTGGTTTCCTGTTTGAAGCTAAATTGCTTGATCAGTTAGGAGCACCATACTTGTCTGACCTTGTACTGGTTGTGATGGCTTTACCTTGCACTTCTTTGCTTTCAGTTTAGTGGAGTTATGGCTGTGGGAAGCCAATGAAAAGCTTGAGCCAGTGCAGTATCTCGAGAATACTGTAAATGAAAATCTTCAGTAGTGCAATGTAACTGGTGTAGATTCCTGGAGATCTCTTTGCTTAAATATTTACTAACTTTAATGATCCATGAGGTGTTTTTATGTTTAGATCTCTCCTGCCCAGATATATTCCCCTTCCCCGTGTATGCTCAACACTCAACCAAAATGAACTAGGCTATAAATGTCTCAGAGACTGCAATTAATTGTACTAATTAATATTAATTCAGCAGGAGAAAAAGTATTGCAAGGGGAAGTTGGACAATTAATAATATCTTTCCTATGGAGGTGTTAATTGCTTGTACTTGTTTTTATATTAAAGGCAGCAAATTTTGAAACTGCTAATCTGCATGGCTGCATTTTCCCGTTGTCGTGCATGCGGGTTTGGGGGCGGACCGGCTATAAAAATAACGGATACAGGCAGCGCACCGGGACCCCGCATTCATCCCGTCCCCTCGCATCTTTAATTCGGGCGCGTTTGCTAGCACGCCACGGACCCGCTCAGGAGAGGCGGTGACCTTATTAAACGCTTGTTATCAGATCCTTACCAGGCTTTTTAAACTGCAGCTTCTGAATTTAACGGCATGAGCACGGGAGGCACGCAGCTCGGGAACCTCGCCTGTGAAGGGCAGGCAGAAGCTCAGTGGCCATTGTGCGAGGGCATGAATTGACAGCTGGGAATACCAGATAAATACACACACCTTACAGCTCACTGGTTGCCAAAGGGAAAGGCAGTTAATGACTCCATTTTGTGCACAGATTTTGGTTTCTGCAGTTTGCAGGTCATTCCTGCAACCTCGGAAGCCACTCTCAGCACATTGCTACTCAGTATTAGAACTCAGTATCAGAACATTGATGGATTGACCCTTTGATTGCTACTTCTTCTGCCATCTACTCCATCAGCGTGGGTGCCGCTTATATTGTCTCACATCGGAGGTGAGCACCATCAACACCCGCAACAGCCACAACAATAGCCTTCTCCTCAACGACCTGATGCTCCGCAGGAGAGAAGGGGCACCACAGGGCTCAGCGCGCCAGAGGCGATACCCCCAGCACAGGGTATACAGACAGCTTCTGCCACATGACTGAACAGCAGTGCTTCAGGGGGCTTAAGCTATCGCGTCAGGTCATCGCAGACATTTGTAGCTTGCTGGAACAATACTTGCTGCCCAGAGGCGGTTAAAGTCACCACCGCCCTCAACTTCACCTCAGGCTCCTTCCAGGGGTCTGCGGCAGACATTTGTGGGATCTCCCAGTCGGCCACACACAGACCCAAGTGACCTGGGCAGTTTTCCACATTGTTGGATAGATACCAGTGTTGTAGCTGTACTGGAACAGCTTGGCCAGAGGCATGGCTAGTTCTGGAGCACATTTCTTTAGCACAACAGCCGGGATATTGTCGCCGCCCATAGCCGATATGGATCATTCACTCGGCACTTCTGGCTGAAGATGCTACTACTCTTGCCCCTGTATAGGCATCTCTAGAGTGCCCCAAGTTCCCATCCTTGGTCCTCTGCTATTCCTTGTATTCATGCATCAGCTCACAACATCATTCATATGTGGTTGTGACATGAAACAGAGGTAGAGCCTAGTGTTTTTAGCATACTGAAAAGATTACCTTCCTTCTGTATGATGATGACATTGAGCTATGCCACAGTCCTCAACCCCACGACTACTAATGTGCTTTCTGACATCAGCTTATGGATGAACAGAATTCTCGAACTTAACATTGGCAAGATCAAAGTCATCCTATTCGGCTCCTGCCAAAAACTCTGCACTCTCTTACCCAATGTCATCACCTCCCTGGTTACTCTCTTAGGCTGAATCTGATGGTGCATACCTTTTTAGTATTTTGGTGATCATCACCAAGACCACCACCTTATTTCAACCTCTGCAACATTTCCCATCTCATCCCCCTCCTCTTCCCTTATTGTCACCGGAACATGCCCTCCAGGTGGAACTCCATCCCTGACCCCCAATGCCTTTCTCCTTCTTCCTCAAAACCTACCTGTTTGCTTTAATTCACCTTCCTTAATTTTTCTCTTGTTACAATTCAGTATCTGTTTTTCAGTTGTGTGTAGCACCTTGAGATGCATTGCTATTTTAAAGAGGCCAAAATTGCCCCTTTCTATAAGCCCGTGACCACCTGAAAGTAACGGCCACGAGTCGGCACGGAATGGCCGCCGAAGGGCTGCCATTTAAAAAATTTCCCTTGTTCAGATTTGGGTCCGTGTGCGGCACCGCTCTGCCCGATTTCCCGCTGCGGCATGAACGCGCCAATCCCTTACCGATCGGCAGCGACCACTTTCCCGGAATTGCTCCACAGGAGCGGCACTGCCACTGGTCAGTGCCCGCGACAGCTTTTACTGTCGGTAGCCTTTGTGTGGCTTGGCAGCGTGGCCACCCTTAAAGGGGATGTGGCGCTGCCGGAGACGCCATGTTATTTGTTTTTGTTGACCGACTGCCAGGTCGGGCCGACAATTCTGGTTGTGGGTTTGGCCGGGCTGCCGACAGGCAGCCTGGCACCCCCTTTGGCTGCAGAGTTCGTAGCGCCCCTCCCCTTTAACTGATGGGGAGGGAAGTTGTGATGCGCCAGTGCGATGATGTCATCAGCACGGCGCTGCTGACTTGCAGCGTCAGTCACTCCGCCCCGCCCCCACTTCTGCCCAGCTTGCGATGGCTACTCAGACCTGCCTCCACTTCCGCCTCGCTAGTGATGCCTACTCTGACCCGCCCCCACTTCCGCCCAGATATTGAGACCACTTCCGCCGCACTCAGAAAAAAAAAACACCAACACCAGAATTTCTCCGGATTGTCCGCCCCATGCATTGGGACTGGCAGAATCGTTTGAAAATGGTAGGAGCGGCTCGTTTGGGGCGGTGAGCAATTTCAGCCCCTAAATGTGCTATATAAATCCATGGTTTTTGTCATCGTTAACGCCTGATGGAAAATGTACCAAATGTTTGCTTTTCCATCAACTCTCTTCTCCACACTCAATTTTTAAAGTTGGGTTTTACCATGTGCTGCTCCACATTGTGGTCTGGTTGAGAACCAACAACATTCAGTCAACTAAGGCAAGCAAACATAAGTAGCAATCAATCCTGAAAATGTGGCAGTCAACCACTGACCTGTTTTAGGCACAATTCATGCCATTAAAACCTTTTTGCTGTTGCTTCTCTAAGAAAGGTTGTAGCACTACATTAAGGATTTTTGGCTTCCCATTTATAATTCAACAGTTTAACCTCTGAAGAACACACTTTGTACAATTCCAGCTCTCTTCTCTTTGTCAACTCTGCATTGCACCATCCTACAACCTTGAAGATGATCCAAAACTCCCTAATTGCTCTGAGACCTGGTACTTCAATGCTGACAATCCTCACATGGTTTGACTTGCAATGTAAGTTTTTTTTTTTAAATCACTTACTTGATGAGATAGAGGCTATGATCCCAATAGAATACTCTAAAGATTTGTGTCATCAAAGTCAAAAGTTGTGAGGCAGGATAAAAAGAGTTGATTCTTGAGTAGTCTATAGTTTTTAAAGTATATTTTTTCTCTGTTAAAATAACACCGGTTAGAAAATCTAGGATTTGGAGTCCAAACACCTGGGGCCAGCTCCTTAGATTTATTTTGAGGCATTAAAGCTTAATTTGTTTAAGTTGTCAGTTTTAGTATTCCCCCTTTTAACCAGGGGGCACTTTTATTAAAAAAAAATCAAGGGGGCACTTGAAAAGTATTTGGAGTGTGCCGCCCGCCCCCTTTAATCAGGGGGCACCTGATTAAAGTTTACTTTCAGGCATAACTTAAAAGAACATGCACAAGTCTATATTTTTGTCTTTAATGCTATTGGTTTATTGTAAATTGGTTAGTTTATTCAGTTGAGTGCAGCTGACAGAGATAGAATTACATGTCTGTAGTTGGCTGCTCTCCAGCCATGTAAAAGTGGCTTAAGAAGCTCCAAATAAAACCTTTGAGAAATTTACATAAGTAGTTTTAGTTCATCTGACCTGGAGTGCACGCTGCACTTATCTAAGGCAGGAGAATTTAAGCACAGCTTGGCAAGTACTTAAAATTTGAGGGCCACCAAATGTTTTTGTAAATACTTAACGACATAGTTTACCAGTCGGATCACCAGCATAGGTTACTAATAGGCTTTCTACTGTTTGTTCAGCTCAGCTCATCCTTGCCATTAGGGGTTCTGGTATGAACATTAGTTTCTGGATTTGCATCATTTGTAATTTTTTTTTTTAAGTGGTATAAATTCACAATTCTTTCCAATTTCAGTTAGTCATTGCTGATTGGTGTCCAAATTGGGTTTGTTTTCTGCTTTTAACCTGGTTTGTTGCACTCTTTAGTGCACATTTATATCGTGTGTTCAAGGAAAATCTATTCTTCAGAGTGTTCCTGGACCATAAAAATTTTTTGATTTTCTTTATTTCAGAGCAATAGCACTGAAAGTTTTAATTATATGGAATTAGTCAGTAACTGTCACAGGTAACATATTTGACATCATGTTGTCATTAGTTAAGTGTAGGTTAAGTCAGCAATTTTAGGCAGTTTAGTCTTAATTGAATTGATCTGTCACATGCATGCATACTGGTGTATGAAGTGAAATTACAAAAGTGAAGTTCAGGTTATATACCGGGCCCAGCACGAGTGTACCTAGGACCTCCAATGGTAGTGCCCCCTGGTGGTGGGCAGACCTTATGTGCATGCATTACACTTTGGGATGACAGTGGGAAGGACATTCAAGGATTGACTTTAGCTGGGAGAACAGTAGGCACCCCGACAGATTTATCCATTGGGTGAACTGAGTAATGGAAATGGAACAGAGTCATCCTGTATTTGATGTGACATGGAGAATGTAAGAACATTAAAATATAAGCAATAGGACAGGAGTAGTGCCATATGGCCTCTCGAGCCTGCTCCACTATCTGACAAGATATGGCTCATCTTCTACCTCCCCTCCACGTTCCTGCCCTATCCCCATATCGTTTGATCTACATCTAAAGAAGCCCCATTAGTTCTAACTGATTAATTAGTTTGATGAGCATTTGTTTTCAACCCTTCGTAATTATGGCTCTGAGGACTTCTGATATCTTCTTTGACAAATGTTAGTGGTGGAGATAGTTTGCAAGTAATCACTAAAGGCTCATGTGCAATTATCATGACATTAGTTATTTCTGCACTCAGCATCACATTTTAAGTGCAGTGGTGTGTTATGCAGTTCAAATTTTCAACACAATTATTCTTTCCTTCAAAATGTATTTTCACACTGACCGAGGTTTTTTTGCAACAATAAGAGTCATTAATATTTATAGTCAAAGAAAATTAAACTGCACTAAAAGCCCCTTGGAGATCATATTAGTACTTTCACACTAACCTCATGCTTGAGTTGGGCTTATTATTTCATATGCACAATTTCTTGGCTGGAAATTGATTTATCGTCTGATGTGCATCAATTAAAGAAAAATACTGGCCCAAATTTTGCTGGAGCGAGCTATCTCTCAGCTTTCCCCGTTAATTAAGCTTTTGCCCTCACACTTCAGCTCAAAATTGTTTTGCCCTGTAAGCTACAGGAAGTGCGAGCTGTTAATGACATGGCAAAGGGACATCTGGGACCTTGGGGAATGACTGGATCCACAGTCTATCTCCTTAACCAATGAGATTTAAGGATTGAGCAAGAAACAGAGGAAGGATGGAGAAGGAAATAGTGTCAAAAGAGGTACATAGAGAGAGGGAAAGAAAGATTGGATTCAGAGAGATAGAAAAATGAGACAGAAAAACATTTTTAAATTTTAAATTAACTTTTTTAAAATCTCTAACAACAATTTACTACCAACAGGAACGAGATTCCACATTTAAATTGTTCCCTTTCTGGGCTGGAGAGATTGAGTGGTATTGCAAGAACATAAATCTCCTCCATTAAAAAAGAAATTTTGCTGTCAAATAGCAGGCCTAACTTTCTGCGGTGAGCTTAATTGGCAATTAATTCCCAATTGCAGCAATATCATGCAACTCACTGGGAGCTTGAGGGCGAGCTGCTGTTTTGATGAGGCTAATGGTGGAGCGGCACAAATTGTGGCGATTCGCAATTCACAGAGTATTGCTTCCTCACCAGAAATTGCTGGATGATTTACACATTAATAACAGCCATTAAACTCTCCCCTTTCTGCCAGCAAATTTGGGCCATTACTTTCAATTAATTGGCTATTATACCATCATTTTTAACCCGTATGTTATCTTTAGCAGTTCTTTGGGTGGCATTCTGAAAGAAAATAGGGATGTACAAAGAAACTCAGAAATTTCCACCCAAAACAGAACAGAATATGCCACAGAATTGTGGAGCTGCAGTGATGATTTAGCTTTGTGACTGAACATTAAGACCACAGAAAACATATGTGGCCCTGGAATGAACTGATGCTCTGATGCTTTGCACCAGTAAGTGAGTACCGGACTAAGGTTATGATCTGGATCAGACCAACAAGTCACTTTGTGTTAGCTGTGGCTCAGTTGGTAGCACTCTCGCCTCTGAGTCAGAAGGTTGCAGGTTCAAGTCCCACTCCAGGGAAGTGTGCACAAAAATCTTGGCTGACACTCCAGTTCGGTGCTGAGGGAGTTCTGCACTGTCGGAGGTGCAGTCTTTTGGATGAGACATTAAACCAAGACCCCGTTTTCTCTCTCAGGTGGATGTAAAAGAACCCATCCTACTTCAAAGAAGAGCAGGGGAGTTATAGCTGGTGTCCTGGCCAATATTTATCCCTCAATCAACATAATAAAAACAAATTATCTGGTCTTTATCACATTGCTGTCTGTGGGAGATTGCTGTGCACAACTAGCTGCTGTGTTTCCTACGTTACAACAGTGACTACATTTCAAAAGTATTTCATTGGCTGTATTGCTCTTTGAGACATCTGGTGGTCACAAAAGACGCTATATGAATGCAAGTCTTTCTTTCTTTCACTGTTAAACACAACAGATTAGATTCTCTTCTATGAGTGTCCGATAGGTGCAGTTTCCCTACGATGTACTGTACCTGTGAGGAAGCCAGTACACACCTATCTCCTGTCCATGGCAATTCGCCCTAGGGCATTCCAGACACAGGCTTGCTCCCTCGATCGGCCTTGCATATGAACACTGGAAGGAAATCAGAACGTAGCTACAGGCTTCTAAATCTTTGGTTTTCTTTTGAGATCCCCATTTCATGGGGGCCCTGGAGCAGGCCTTCAGGCACCCCTTCGATGAGGCACCCAATGAAAGTATCTCGGAGAAACTGAGGCAGTAGGCGAGGAGCTTTTTGTCTGATTAAATTGGTAGCGCGGGGCCATCGTCAATTATGTTCCTTGGGAAAGGCCCTGGAAATCCCGGCGGAACGATAAAGGTGTAGAGACCTGTTACGTCAGTTCTTAACCCATGTTTGTTTTTCACTACGCCTGGGGAATGCCGATTTCCAATGAAGAAGAAAATCTACCCTAATAGTTCCTGTGCTGCTAGGGCAATGGAAATATCACCTGGACACTGTTATTGGACAGATTTGAATAAGTACACACAGATATTGCAGCAGGTTGCTAGAATATCTTTGGGGGCATCATGGCCAAAGCCAATCCTACTCTCAAACCTCCTCCCATTTTCACCTTCCAGAAAACTGTCACTGGATCAGAAGCAATAACTCCATATTTTTATGATTTTCTAGTCCACGGCCAGTGAGACAAATTATAGCATCCCATATTGCCACTCTGGCTGAAGTCTTTAAGTCAACACAGACTAGGGATTAGATTTTAAAGCTTCCAGGTTTTAATAAGTTTTTTGTGCAAAGCAACTTCAAGCACAATTTCACACCAGCCAGTGTTATACTGTTGTAATAGTTTTCAGCAAGGTATTTCATATGACTTTGAGGCAGCCATTAATGTATTATACAAGCCAGGCTAATTTAATTATAATTTAATAGAAAAACTTAAATTATACCACTCAATGCCAGCTGCAGATTTGTGCCAAATCTCCTATTTTGCTGTAGGAGCAGCATTGCCTCTAAGGATAAGAATGAATGAATGAATGCAGAGCCATACTTGATAGCAATGTATCTTGTTGCTGGGTGAGGCCCAAAACATACTTTTTATGTTTAAGACCTTTTGCTGCTGTTAAATAGGCACTCATCCAGTTTGCAAGGTTGATTAGTAAAATCAAGCTCGGTTTGTTTGTAAAGTGTTTTAATTTGTATTTAGTCACAAATGACAGAAAGTTTAAGTTAAAATACCAGAACACTGACATTTGTAATCAATTGAGCATGTCTAGACTTGTCCTTTATAAAGTTTTGTCTGATCATTCAACAGTGAGAAATAAAAGCAGGAAATACTAAAAATACATGGCACATCTCTCAGCATCTAGAAGGAAACAAGACAGGTTAATGTGTTGGTGTAGAACCTTTGTTAAAAGTGTTACATAAGAACATAAGAATTAGGAACAGGAGTAGGCCATCTAGCCCCTCGAGCCTGCTCTGCCATTCAACAAGATCATGGCTGATCTGGGCGTAGACTCAGCTCCACTTACCCGCCCGCTCCCCATAACCCTTAATTTTTTTATTGGTTAAAAATCTATCTATCTGTGATTTGAATACATTCAATGAGCTAGCCTCAACTGCTTCCTTGGTCAGAGAATTCCACAGATTCACAACCCTCTGGGAGAAGAAATTCCTTCTCAACTCTGTTTTAAATTGGCTCCCCCGTATTTTGAGGCTGTGCCCCCTAGTTCTAGCCTCCCCGACCAGTGGAAACAACCTCTCTGCCTCGATCTTGTCTATCCCTTTCATTATTTTAAATGTTTCTATAAGATCATCTCTCATCCTTCTGAACTCCAACAAGTAAAGACCCAGTCTACTCAATCTATCATCATAAGGTAACCCCCTCATCTCCGGAATCAGCCTAGTGAATCGTCTCTGTACCCCCTTCAAAGCTAGTATATCCTTCCTTAAGTAAGGTGACCAAAACTGCATGCAGTACTCCAGGTGCGGCCTCACCAATACTCTGTACAGTTGCAGCAGGATCTCCCTGCTTTTGTACTCCATCCCTCTCGCAATGAAGGCCAACATTGCATTCGCCTTCCTGATTACCTGCTGCACCTGCAAACTAACTTTTTTTGGGGATTCATGCACAAGGAGAGGAGGCGGGGGTCCCCGATGGAGGGCACTCTACGCAGGGGTCCTCCCACTATTCATCGGGGACTTGGCCTGGAGGGTGGTGCACGGAGCAGTGCCGTGCAATAAATTTTTAAGCCGGTTCACGGACTCCCAGGCCGCCTGCAATTTCTGCGGTCTGGAGGAGTCCGTGTTCCATGTTTTTATGGAGTGCACAAGGTTGCAGCCCCTGTTCCATTATTTGAAGGGGCTGCTCCTGAAATTCTGGCTGCACTTCAGTCCCACTCTCCTGATCTTTGGGCACCCTGTGCGGAGGGGAGCGGGTAGGTCCGAAGGCCTCCTCGTAGGACTGCTCCTGGGCACGGCCAAGGGTGCCATCAGCCGGTCCAGGCAGCGGGCGGTCGAGGGGGTCGTTCAACCTGACTGCCTGCCTCTCTTCCGCTCTTACATCCGGTCCAGGGTGTCCTTGGAGATGGAGCACGCGGTGTCCACCGGTACGCTCGCGGCCTTCCGCGAGAGGTGGGCACCGGAGGGACTGGAGTGCATCATCACGCCCGGCAACCAAATTTTAATTTGATTTTACGTTTTTTAAGTTAAATTTGTTTTAACTGCCGGTGCTTTTACTGTCCCCCTTCCCTTTTATAGGGGGCACTGGGGAAAATTGTGATTTTAGTGCCCAAAAAAAAAACAAAAAAAGAAAAACACAAAAAAAAACAAAAAAAGGGGGGAAAAAAAAAGGGCCTTGTAAATGTCTGGAGTGTCACCCAGGTCGGGTGGCACCGTTTAATGTTTTATGTTTTTGCAGGTGAACTCCAAAAAGAGTTTCATGCACAAGGACCCCCAGGTCTCTCTGCACCGCAGCATGTTGTAATTTCTCCCCATTCAAATAATATTCCCTTTTACTGTTTTTTTTCCAAGGAGGATGACCTCACATTTTCCAAAATTGTATTCCATCTGCCAAACCTTAGCCCATTCGCTTAACCTATCTAAATCTCTTTGCAGCCTCTCTGTGTCCTCTACACAACCCGCTTTCCCATTAATTTTTGTGTCATCTGCAAATTTTTTTACACTAAACTCTGTCCCCTCCTCCAGGTCATCTATGTATATTGTAAACAGTTGTGGTCCCAGCACCGATCCCTGTGGCACACCACTAACCACCGATTGCCAACCTGAAAAGGACCCATTTATCCCGACTCTCTGCTTTCTGTTAGTTAGCCAATTCTCTATCCATGCTAATACATTTCCTCTGACTCTGCTTACCTTTATTTTCTGCAGTAATCTTTTGTGTGGTACTTTATCGAATGCCTTTTGGAAATCCAAATACACCACATCCATTGGTACACCTCCATCCACCATGCTCGTTATGTCCTCAAAGAATTCCAGTAAATTAGTTAAACATGATTTCCCCTTTTTTCAGAACCATTTCCAAAAGGAAATTAACTGGCATTTTGTGAGGACTGCCATGAAGTTAAGAGAGAAATGCTTTGGAATTGTACAAAGGTAGTTAGCAGTGAACCTGATGATGATGATGATTCAGAGAAACAGTTACAGTGTAAAAGACACAAAGATCAATTGCATGAGAGAATTAGAAAGATATATAGTCAAGTGTTCTGTATTTCTAAATTTATACATTATCAATTGACTCATGAATCATTGGTTGTCCAGAAATAATCTGGAAAATATTCAATTGTTTACTCTGTACTTTATATGTCCAAATAATAACACATTAGAATTATTATTTACAGATCACAGGAAATCTCCCTGTAAAAGATAACTGTGCATTATCTGTGTTATGTCATGAATAAAGAGTCAGACTAGATACTGCAAGCTCAAAGTCAGATGTGACCGTAGTCCTTTATTACAGATCTCAGAGTGCCTCTCCAGCCTGTGAGGCCTCCTTATATACAGGTGCTCCCACGGGATTGTGGGATCCCTTGGGACCCCAGGGGATAAGCCCTCTGGTGGTTAGACATGGTATTTACAGGCTTACATACACAACAACACTTCCCCCCCCCCCCTCAAAGTCAATAGAGTAACTATTTACAATTTGAGTCAATCTGGGGCCTTCCTTTCCCTGGTTGATTGTCTCGGTGCAAATGTTGGTGTTGGTGAGTAATTTGTTGGGCCTTTGCTGGGCTGCTAGGGATGGTGAGTTTTGCTGGGCTGCTGCGGATGATGAGTTCTGCTTCGTGGTCAACCACTGGGTCGGTTGCCACTTGAGTGTGTATTGGAGGGTTGAAAAAGGTAGAGTCTATTATGGGTTGTTCTGGATAGTCCGTAAAATTATGTTTTTTTGGTCCAAGTGTTTCCTGCAGGTGAGTCCATTTGCGAGTTTGACCCTACTCCCCTCTTTGGCCAAAACAGTGCCAGCAAGCCACTTGGGACCTTGTCCATAGTTCAACACAAATACAGGATCATTTATTTCAATTTCGCGTGACACATTTGCACGATCGTGGTATGTATTCTGTTGAAGCTACCTGTTCATGTAGATCAGGGTGGACTAACGAGAGCCTTGTCTTAAGTGCCCTTTTCATGAGCAGTTCAGCGGGAGGAAACCCAGTCAGCGAGTGGGGTCTTGTGCGGTAACTAAGCAGGACTCTGGATAAGCGAGTCTGCAGTGAGCATTCAGTTACCCTTTTCAAGCTCTGCTTGATTGTTTGAACTGATCATTCTGCCAGACCGTCGGACGCTGGTTTAAATGGGGCAGACGTGACATGTTTGATCCCATTGCGGGTCATGAACTCCTTGAATTCGGCACTGGTAAAGCACGGCCCATTGTCACTTACAAGGACATCAGGCAGGCCGTGCGTGGCAAACGTGGCCCGTAGGCTTTGAATGGTGGCAGCAGATGTGCTTGCCAACATTATCACACATTCAATCCATTTGGAGTACGCATCTACAACCACTAAACATTTTTCCCAAGAATGGGCCTGCATAGTCGACATGGACCCTAGACCACGGTTTGGAGGGCCAGGACCATAAACTTAGTGGCGCCTCCCTGGGTGCATTGTTTAACTGGGAACATGTATTGCATTTGTGCAAGCAGGACTCTAAGTCTGCATCGATACCAGGTCACCACACGTGGGATCTGGCTATTGCTTTTATCATTACGATGCCTGGGTGGGTGCTGTGGAGATCATGAATGAAGGTGTCCCTGCCCTTTTTTGGCACAACTACCCGATTACCCCATAGGAGGCAATCTGCCTGTATAGACATTTCATCTTTGTGCCGCTGGTACGGCTTTATTTCTTCCTGCATCTCTAACGGCACACTAGACAAACTCCCGTGGAGCACACAGTTTTTTAATAAAGACAGTAAGGGTTCCTGGCTCATCCAGGTTCTAATCTGTTGGGCGGTAACAGGTGATTGCTCATTCTCGAATGCTTCCATTACCATAACTAAATCTGCGGGCTGTGCCATCTCCACCCCTGTGGTCGGCAATGGCAGCCGACTGAGAGCATCGGCACAATTTTCTGTGCCTGGCCTGTGGCGGATGGCGTATTTGTATGCGCCCATCTCTGGATGCGGGTCGATGAATTCGTATTTATCCCCTTACTTTCAGAAAAGATGGATATAAGCGGTTTATGGTCAGTTTCCAATTCAAATTTGAGCCCGAACAGATATTGATGCACTTTCTTTACCCCGTAAATATACGTTAACGCTTCTTTTTTGATCATACTGTAGGCCCTCTCAGCATAAGCAACCGGCTGCAATTTCCAAATTCATTAGTTTGTTGCGTAGTCGTACAGGGTCGGGTGTGTATTGCATCACATGCTAGTACCAAATGCTTACATGGATCGTAAAACACAAGCAATTTGTTTGATCATAACAGCTTCCTAGCTTTCTCAAAGGCATTTTCTTGGCTTTTACTCCATACCCATTCATCTCCTTTACATGTTAAAGAGTGCAGGGGTTCTAACAATGTGCTAAGACCCGGTAAGAAGTTACCAAAATAGTTCAGGAGTCCTAGAAATGACTGCAGCTCCATCACGTTCTGTGGTCTCAGTGCGTTCTTCATTGCCTCTGTCTTCGAATCAGTGGGCCTGATGCTGTCCGTGATTCTTCTCCCCAGGAACTCCACTTCAGGCGCCAGGAAAACGCACTTCGAGCGTTTTAGCCTGAGCCCCACATGATTAAGCCGACTAAGAACCTCCTCCAGGTTCTGCAAGTGCTCGACGGTGTCCCGACCTGTAACCAAGATGTCGTCCTGGAAGACCACGGTGCGCAGGACCGACTTCAGCAAGCTTTCCATGTTCCTCTGGAATATCGCCGTGGTCGATCGAATCCCAAACGGGCATCTGTTGTAAATGAAGAGACCTTTGTGCGTGTTGATGCAAGTGAGGCCTTTCGATGATTCCTCCAGCTCCTGCGTCGTGTAGGTCGAGGTCAAGTCCAGTTTGGTGAATGTTTTCCCTCCCGCCAGCGTCACAAATAGGTCATCTGTCTTTGGTAGCAGGTATTGATCCTGCAGTGAGAAACGTTGGTAGTTACTTTGTAATCACCACAGATTCTGATGGTGCCATCTCCGTTGAGGACTGGAGCAATTGGACTGGCCCATTCACTGCATTCGATCGGCGAAATGATGCCCTCTCGTTGCAGCCGATCCAGCTTGATCTCCACCCTCTCTCATCATTTAAGGTACCACTCTCGCCTTGTGATGGATGGGTCACGTCCCTGGAATCAAATGGATCTGCACTTTTGCTCCTTGGAATTTCCCGATGCCTGGTTCGAACAGCGAGGGGAACTTGCTCAGGACCTGGGCACATGAGGTGTCATCGACAGACGAAAGCGCTCGGATGTCATCCCAGTTCCAGGGTATCTTTCCCAACCAGCTCCTGCCGAACAGCGTGGGGCCATCACCCAGTACCACCCAGAGTGGTAACTCATGCACCGCTCCATCGTAGGAGACCTTTACGGTAGCACTGCCAATTACGGGAATCAGTTCCTTTGTGTACATTCTCAGTTTAGTACAAGTCAGGACTGGCCTTGAAGCTTTGCTGCACCATAATTTATCGAAAGTCTTATTGCTCATTATGGACTGGCTTGCGCCCGTGTCCAGCTCCATGGACACCGGGAGTCCATTTAATTCAACCTTCAGCATTATTGGGGGACACTTTGTGGTAAATATGTGCACCCCATATATCTCTGCCTCCTCGGTCTGAGACTTTGGTTCATCATGATCCACCCTGGATCTGTCCTCCTCTGCAACATGCTTGCACATGCATTGGAGGTGCCCCATTGTTCCACAGCCCTTGCAAACGTATCCTTTGAAGCAACATGAACGGAAATGATGATAACCCCCGCAACGCCAACAAGGTGTTAATGGCCTTGTATTCACCATCCTTGATGGTGGACTCTGAATCATCTGCGGATGTGAAGTCCTGCCATGAATATTTCGATTGAAAAATGTTACTTTGTTCACGGTACTTGCAGCAGCATTAGTGTGCTGAGAAATTTGTTTGGTATTGTCACTGGTGGCGATAAACGCCTGGGCTATCGCTATGGCTTTACTCAAGGTTGGGGTCTCTACAGTCAAAAGTTTGCAAAGTATTACTTCATGGCCAATGCCAAGTATAAAGAAGTCCCTGAGCATGTGCTCCAAGTGTCCTTCAAATTCGCCATGTTCTGCAAGGCGCCTTAGCTCGGCAATGTAGCTCGCCACTTCGTGGCCTTCAGACTTCTTGTACGTGTAGAACCGATACCTCGCCATCAGAACGCTTTCCTTCAGGTTTAGATGCTCCCGGACCAGTGTGCACAACTCATCGTATGACTTCTCTGTGGGTTTCGCTGGAGCGAGCAGGTTTTTCATGAGGTCATACGTTGGTGTCCCGCAAATGGTGAGAAGGATCGCCCTTTGTTTGGCAGCGTTCGCTTCTCCTTCCAGCTCATTGGCCACGAAGTATTGGTCGAGTTGCTCCACGAAGGTTTCCCAATCATCTCCCTCCAAAATCTTCTCCAGGATGCCCACAGTTTTCTGCATTGTTGCGGTGAGGTTCGTCATTTGTATATCGTCACCAATTGTTATGTCTTTAATAAAGATTCAGACTAGATACTGCAAGCTCAAAGTAAGGTGTGACCATAGTCCTTTAGTACAGATCTCAGAGTGCATCTCCAGCCTGTGAGTCCTCCTTATATACAGGTGCTCCCAAGGGACTGTGGGACTCCAAGGGATAAGCCCTCTGGTGGTTAGACATGGTATTTACAGGTTTACATACATAACAATCTGGAAATAGTTTTATTGCAGACTTTCAGTTATACACAGATTACATTCCAACTCCTGAAGTCAAAGATATTGGGCCAGAATTTGTGGTCGGAGCCATACCTCTGGAATATGCCTCCGACCAGAAGAAAAATCACTAACCTACTTGCTGACTCCCGGGCTTCGGAGACTTCATGTCCTTGGCCTACAGGCGTAAAGGCCCACGAATCCCAGGGACGCAGGCGGTTTGGAAGCGTCTCTGGGATCACATGGGCCAGTTCCTCCCATCATTGCTGTCATTTCCAAACGGAATACCCTAATGACATGAAATGGAATCCCCAAATAAATAAAGAATTTACACAATTCTAATAAAAAATAAATTGTCCCATTTTCACATTTAATTAAAAATCCCTTCAATGAAGCATTTACCATTAAAAAAAAAATTTTTTTGAAAAATAATTTTCAATATTTCAAGCCAGGATATTTACGAAACTAATTTTAAATGTTTGTGAATGATTTTTTTACTTTAAATTTTTTTATTTAACATTTATATTAATCCTTAAAATGTTGAAAACAGGCCCTAAGCCGGCTTTTAAGGGTTTTGTGGGCACTTAGCCCAACTTTGTGCCAGCGAAAATGATTTTCCTTTTGGTTCAGTAAATCTGTCAAAGTAAACCTTGACAGATTGCAAGTTCCAAGTTTTTGGGTATGTGAAAACCCACAACTTGTGGGGCCATTTGCAAGGCTTACGACAGCGTATGCAGTCATTGGTCCCACAAAATCTGGGTCACTATTTACCATTTTTAGTGCTCATCACAATCATCTGAGTGTGATCCACACATAGTAAGTATAATGAGGCTGCTCTATCCCATTGCTTTTTATGTTAAGTAACATTTTTACCACAGTGGTGCTGTACACTCCTCCTCTACATATTATCAATGTTGAAAACATTGTTTATTTTTAACTTTTTTCCAATGGTATTTTCCCCCTCTAACTGCAATGAGATCAGATGTTTCAGGAAGTTGTTCCTGATAATGACTTACAGCACAGAAACCTGAAGAAGTTGTGCTCGGAGATCGTTGGCAATCCCAGAGCCTTACAATAATCCGACCTGTTTAGATAAGCAGTGATTAGCTCTGCACTGAAATTCCTCCGTTGAAGGGGCAGAGCACTCGGTCATGATACTGTCTGGTGTGACGCTTCATCAATCATATTTCTTCCTTTAGCTTTTAGATTGATAGTGAACACTGAGGTGCAGCTGAAGTAGGTATGTTCCTAACATAAATATAGGGGTCTGACTTTAGAACCGGTATTTGATATGGTGCTAACTCAGCAATATTTTTGTGACTGACAGATCAGCCATTTCCCTGTGATGTTCTAGACAGTTGATTACAGAAGTGAACAAGGCACCTTCATCCAATACACTGGCTTTCATGGGTTTGAATTGTATTATGTCCAGGAGCAAGAGATTGGGTTCCTGTACTGCCAAACAAAATCTAAACATTTTGTAGCTGGACAGAGATAGGCTTTGTAGAATAATAAGGTCACTGACTATAACAAATAACTGTCTTGATAATTCTTATTGGTGTTCTATCAACTTTCTAGTTATCTCAGATGTGATTACCAAGGGGAAGAAGTTCGGGTTGTTTGTGCCTCCCGGTAACATCCCTGGCAAAATTTCGCGGAAGTTAGTGGTGACGATGTCATCGCCGTGTACAGCGACCCATTCTTGCCCCGGGCAATGTCAGCATCAGCTTCGCGGGTCGCATACCGGGCTTCGGTCCGCTGGCAGGGCGAAAATTAAAGGGGAGGTGCAGCGCTGACATTTTTAAAAAATGGCCGACTTACCGGTCGCGGTCTTGCTCTCTTCAAATTGCCGCGATGTTGCAGCCCGGCACTCCGCTTCTGTGCTGGGCTGCTGCCACAGCACTCCGCTCCCCAGTGGTGCAGTGGTGGCCCCTTCTCCCCAATGCAGAGTACGTAGCGTAATCTCCCCTTTAACTCTGCTGAGAGATTTTTCAGCAGAGTTATCACCCTAATCTTTTTCAGCACTAAAATCGCTGAGTATTTGTCAGTGTCTAACCACAAGCAAACCAAAATGATGTTCCACCAGCACCTGCTCATCATTTTCTATCTGAAGAATTCAATACAATGAATACTCTACAAAACCTCGGAAACAGTATTTCAGTTTACTGTTTTCAGCACTGTTACTAAATAATATGTTACCTAGATTTTTGAACGGAAGAATACAATAACATAATTTGCTTATTGATGGCATTTGATCCTACAAATATTTATAGTGTAGTGTAAGAAAGTGCATTGTGCCACTTAATGTTGTGGTAGATAGATTCTGAAGGAGTTTAATCGTTAAAGCTCCACAGTGCAGCAGTAAAACTTTTTGAAAGGAGAATTTCAATATAAATTTTGAAATTGGCAAATACTGGTACACAAAGGAGGTTATAATATCAGAGAACACTTCAGCAAGTCCCACACCCCCGCCTTTTCCCCAAAGCCCTGCAACTTTCTTTCCTTCAGGTACTTATCCAATTCCCTTTTGAAAGCCATGATTGAATCTGCCTCCACCACCCTTTCAGCCAGTATATTCCAGATCTTAACCAGTTGCTGCGTAAAAAAGTTTTTCTTTATGTTGCCTTTGGTTCTTCTGCCTTTCACCTTAAATCTGTGTCCTCTGGTTCTCGACCCTTCCGCCAATGGGAACAGTTTCTCTCTATCTACTCTGGACTCCTCATAATTTTGAACACCTCGATCAAATCTCCTCTTAATCTTCTCTGCTCTAAGGAGAACAACCCCAGCTTCTCTGGGCTATCCACATAACTGTAATTCCTCATCCTTGGAACCATTCTTGTAAATCTTTTCTTTCACATCCTTCCTAAAGTGCGATGCCCAGAATTGGACACCATACTTCAGTTGAGGACGAATCAATGTTTTATAAAGGTTCATCATAACTTCCTTCCTTTTGTACTCTATGGGCTGCATTTTCCGGTGCTGTCTGTCTCTGTTTTTGCCCTGGAGAGGCGGCAATGGCGGTGTTGGGCTCGTTTAGGTAGGAGGCCAGCTTCCAGCGCCCCGCTGGGCTTGTCGGGGCCGATTTCAGCGGGGCACGGAGCATTAGTGCCCAGAAGAGGTGAGCTGGTGTGCAACGTCCCTGGTTGCGACACTGGATCAATTTTAGACTCTCGCCGGACCCGTAGAGCGCCGTGCTGGGACCACCTGTGAAAACGGGTGGTCCGAGCTGTAGCGGCTGCAGAAAGGTAAACAATGTCGACCTCAGGTAAATGTGAGGTTTTTTTTGCGAATTATGTAGTGATGACGTGAGGTATTTTTTGGGAATGTTTTTAGTGTTTTTTTTCAGTTTTATTTTTCTCCCCCGGCCTTTCTGAGCATTCTGAGGCCGGATTTTCGCATGCTAAGGCAGCCTAGCGCCCTAAGAGATGTGTGCAACGCATCCTTTAGCCACTCCGCCCTACACTCCGTTGCCCAATTTTGCTGACTGAGGCGCAAATGTCTCTATTAACACCCCGAAATCTTAAAAGCCGAAAATCCAGCCCTATGCCTCTGTTTATGAAGCTTAGGTTCCCGTATGCTTTTCTAACCATTTTCTCAACCTGCCCTGCCATCTTCAACGATTTGGACATATATACTCCCATGTTTCTGTGTTCATGCACTCCCTTTAGAATCGTACCCTTTAGTTATATTGCCTCGCCTCGTTCTTCCTACCAAAATGTATCACTTTGCACTTTTCTCGTTAAATTTAATCCGCCACGTGTCCACCCATTCCACCAGCCTGTCTGTGTCCTCTTGAAGTCTATCACTATCCTCCTCCAAGTTTTGTGTCATCTACAAATTTTGAAATTGTGCCCTATACACCCAAATCTAAGTCCTTAATATATATCAAGAAAAGCATTGGTCCTAGTACCGATCCCTGGGGAACACCACTTTGTACCTTTCTCCAGTCCGAAAAACAACTGTTCACCAGAACCCTCAGTTTCCTGTCATTTTGCCAATTTTGTGTCCATGCTGCCATTGTCCCATTTATTCCATGGGCTTCCACTTTGCTGGCAAGCCTATTATGTGGCACTTTTATCAAACGCCTTTTGGAAATCCATGGACACCACCTCAACTGCATTGCCTTCATCAACCCTCTCTGTTGCCTCATGAAAAAACTCAATCAAGTTAGTTAAACATGATTTGCCTTTAACA
This sequence comes from Pristiophorus japonicus, assembly GCF_044704955.1. NCBI lineage: Eukaryota > Metazoa > Chordata > Chondrichthyes > Pristiophoridae > Pristiophorus > Pristiophorus japonicus. The sequence continues at coordinate 92,927,270 of NC_091993.1, read as the reverse complement.
AATCTGTGCTGGCTTTCCTTAGTTACTCCACACTTGTCCAAGTGACTGTTAATTTTGTCCCTGATTATCGTTTCGAAAAGTTTTCCCAATATTGAGATTAAACTGACTGGCCTGTAGTTGCTGGGTTTATCATTACACCTTTTTTGAACAAGGGTGTAACATTTGCAATGCTCCAGTCCTCTGGCACCACCCCTGTATATAAGGAGGATTGGAAGATTATGGCCAGTACCTCTGCAATTTCCATTTTTACTTCCCTCAGCATTCTAGTATGCATCCCATCCAGTCCTGGTGATTTATCTACTTTAAGTACAGCCAGCCTTTCTAGTACCTCCTCTTTCTCCATTTTTATCTTATCCAGTATCTCAACCACCTCCTCTCTCACTATGGGCCCAAATTTTCCCAACCCCTTTTTTCAGCGCACTCTCCCGAGATGCGGCAACTTTGTGTGCTGGAAACGGCGCCGAAAAATGTACTCACAATTCTGGCCGCTCTGCTGTGTATCCCGGGTCCTGGCACGGCGCTCCTCAAGGAGTGGGGGGCGGAGCTCCAGCCCTGCGCTGACAACAGTGCCGGCAGCTGTGCGCATGCGCAGTAGCTCCGTCCCATGATTTTGGTGGTGATGTCCACAGAACGCGTCCAGCCCCTATCCCAGGCCGAATGGCCTGCCGCACAGGCTGACCGCTGAGGGCTGCAAGAAACAGGTTGGTGCGACTTGAGTTTTGATCGGGGCGAGAGAGAGGTTGGTTGTCTTTGGCTGCAGTCTAGTGGTTTGGACCGAGGATAGCTTGTTGTGTAGCGACGTCGCTTGCCATGCTGGGCTGGCTTTGCGTTCGTTTGGTTGGGTGGTTTGTCTTGTCATGTTAAAGAAGCCCATATACAGTGACAGCCATGTGCTTAACCTAAATCCCATCCTGTGTATCAATAAATAACCAGCAACATTCAGTTAGGTTGTATTACAAATTATTATGTGTGAAGCTCTTTGAAGATGTCAGTGTGCAAAGATGCTTAGAATCATAGTGCCATGTGTTGCGCTGGACCTCGGTGTCCTTCGACACGAGGCCCGCCTGGCTCTAGCACACTTGTCGACTGTTCAGCATGTGCCCAAGTCAGTCCGATCTCTGAACACCTTTCGGGGCTAAATGGAGTCATCTGCAGTCCCTCACTCAAGGGAGCCGAAGCCCCATCCCTCTGCCAGGTTTCAGGCTACCATTTTCAAAGCCTGACCAAAAACTCGAAAAATGGGCCAAAAGGGAAAAAATTCCCGCCCGGAAAGGGTTGAAAGTCGGCAGCCGCGTTCTCCCTTCCCTATCCCAGGCCAAAGGGACTCCCGCACGGCCAGCTATGCCAAGTTTGGTTGAAGGTAGGATTTACTTCAGCTCTTTATTTGTTAAGTTAATTATTTACTTCAGTTCTTTCGTTTTATTGAATGGTTATTATTGCTTGTGCTTTGTTTGATGCTTGGTGGTGCTTGAAATGTAGTTACTTCCACCGATTCCTTAACTGTAAGTAAGATCTTTCTGTGCGGACAAAAGTGGACACATACGCTGCCCTAAGTTAGTTTAGTACAACTTTTCTCTTGCCAAATTGGCATAAATGATAACTCCCTTTTGAAAAAAAAACTGACCGAACACAAAACCTAACTAACTCACTCACACTGGCGCAAATTAAATGGCCATATTTGTAACGAAAAAGATAGACAAGAAAAATCAAGTTGCACCAAAAAAAACTGCAACTCATGGGGAAATTTGGGCCCTATGACTCTGGCAGCATCTTCTTCCTTGGTAAAGACAGATGCAAAGTATTCATTTAGTATTTTAGCTATGGCCTCTGCCTCCATATGTAGGTCATCATTTTGATTACTAATCGGCCCATCTCTCCACTTACTACTCATTTATTATTTATGTGCCTATAGTAGACTCTTGGATTCCCTTTTATGTTAGCTGCCAATCTATTCTCATACTCTCTTTGCCCCTCTTATTTCATTTTTCAGTTCCCCTCCGACCGTTGTATATTCACTTGTTTTCTCAATCTCACATCTATCATACAAACTCTTTTTCTGCTTCATCTTACTCTCTACCTCTTTTTACATCCAGGGAGCTCTGACTTTGGTTTCCCTACCATTCCCTCTTGTGTGAATGTACCTCGACTACCCAAACCATCTCCTCTTTAAAGCCCATTGTTCAATTCCGTTTTGCCTGTATACTTTGATTCCAATTTACCCGGGCCAGATCCATTCTCAACCCACTGAAATTAGCCTTCCTCGAATTAAGTATTTTTACTATAGATTGCTCCCTGACCTTATCAATAGCTAATCTAAACATTATGATACTATTATTACTGTCCCCTAAATATTTCTCTACTTATACTTGCTCCACGACCCACCTCATTCCCCAGAACCAGATCCAGCAAATCCTTCTTCCTCGTACTGATGAAAAAAGTTCTGCTGAACACTCTTCAGAAATTCTTCCACCTCTCTGCCCTTTACACTATTCCTATCCCAGGCTAGTTGATTGTTGAAGTCCCCTATTATTACTACTCTATAGTTTTTTTGCACTTCTCTGCCATTTCCCTGCACATTTGCTCCTCTATATCCTTCCCATTAGTTGGTGGCCTACAGAATACACCTAGTAATGTAATGGCACCTCTAATGTTTCTTAACTCTCTAACCAAATAGATTCTGTCCTTGACCCTTCCAGGACATCCTCTCTCTCTCTCTCTCGAGTACTCTAATATTCTCCTTAATCAATACTGCCATCACACCTCCTTTCTTTCCTTCCCTATCTTTCCTGAACACCTTTTATCTAGGTATAATTAGGGAGGGAAATAGCGTAGCGCTCCGTTTGGGGGCAGAAATAGCCACAAGGCGGAACTTCCTGCGCCAGCTGAGCAAGTCCCACCCCACTCACGATATGGGTGTTACCGCCCCCGAGCGCAAGTGGAGCGCAAAACAACACGCTCCACTTGCTCTGTGCGGCGCGAGTGGGGAGAAACCCAAATGAGTGGGGTGCAGCACTATGCGCTGGGACGCGTAATGTTGCTGCGTAGAAGGGACCCTCCACTTCATTAAAGGTGAGGGCCAAGCTGCCGACTCTACCTTGACCAACAGGGAACAGACTGCTGTGGATTCTGTCCGGCTCGCAAGCGGAGGGCCGGGCTGCAAGATCGCGGTTTGGATCCTGCGTTCCACGATTCAATGGACCAGTAAATCGGATGATTTTACTTTTGTGCGTGCACCAAATCCCCTTTAAGTGGTGCCCCGCGAGGGGCCTACAGCCCGGTACGCACACTCTGCAACTGTCACTGGCACCACCTAGCGCAGCTTCAGGGGGTGCTCCCGAATTTTCGCTCTGGGATGAAAATTGGTCGCTGCGCACGGTGATGACGTTGTCATCGCTGGCGCTGCCGAGCGGGGCGCTACCGCTGTTAAACTCCCACGGAATTTAGCAGGAGTCGTTAGCGGCGCCAGGCACGGGCGAAAAGTTCTTTGTTCCCCGTTAGCGCCTCCAGAGGGAGCTTAACTGGATGCACAAACTACCCGAATTTTTCCTCGTTCGTGCCCAATCCTGTGCTTTTTTGAGTCAGATCTCCGTTATCGGCACAACATCATTTGCGCCTGCAGCTCACTAAGCTTATTTACTCACATGCACTGTAAACCTATCTTAGCCCACCTTGTATTTTCTCTTAGTCTGGCCCCACCTAATACTGTCCTATTTATTACTCTGGTGCTATCTATCTGTCCAAATCCTTTGTGTACCTTGTTTCTCCTTTCTAATGCTACATCCTGGTGCCCTCCCCTATCAATTAGTTTAAACCCTCCCCGACAGCACTAACAAACCCCACTTCAAGGACGTTGGTCGGCTCTGTTGAGGTGCTAACCATCTGGCTTGTACAGGTCCCACCTCCCCCAGAACCAGTCTCAATGTCCCAGGAATCTAAATCCCTCTCTCCTGCACCATCTCTCCAGCCACGCATTCATCTGCTCCATCCTTCTATTTCTGTATTCACTAGCTCATGGCGCCGGCAGTAATCCGGTGATACTACCTTTTGAGGTCCTGCTTTTTAATCTCTTTCTTAGCTCCCTAAAATTTGCTTGCAGGACCTCATCCCTCATTCTATCTCTGACTTTATCCCTGTGGCTGTTGGTGAGCAGGTCAAGTGATTTGTTGCGACAAGTAATTTATTATCGCTCAGAAACTGGCACTTTTTATTGCCTCTGGGACTTTTCATGCAAATGCATGATATTTAAGGAATAAATTTGGTTTCAAGTAGTAAGTGTAGAAATTCACAGGATTTGTTGCAGGGTGTTCTGACATGCCATTCTCAATCTAGTGATGGGCCCGTAGTTCCACTAACACAGCCCTTTTGGCAGTAGTGCCTTACATTACTTACATAGAATGATATAGAATTTACAGCATAAAAACAGATCATTCAGCCCAACTGGTCTATGCCCGTGTTTTTGCTCCACACGAGCCTTCTCCCACCCTACTCTAACCCTATCAGCATATCCTTGTATTCCTTTCTCCCTTGTATACTAATTCAGCTTCCTGTTAATGGCATCTATGCTATTCGCCTCAACGACTCCATCTGTTAGCAAGATCCATTTTCTATTTGTACAGGAATCTGAAACCTGTTCAAAGCCACTATGAGCAACTTAAATAAACTTGCCCTGGGGTACTGTGAAGAGCAAAATTCAGCCCCCTGAAGGGTACTTTTGTATTGCAATGGTGGCATAGCAAAGAACGAATGAAACTTTAGCAATGGGAAGCAGATGAGTTTGAATGTCAGTCATGACTAGGCTTTACACTTGAAGTTTCAGATTGGGATCCCAAAGCTCCGGTGGTGGGAGCTGGGCTGCCCTGCAATCTTAACTGTGTTTCAGTGCAGAAATGTTGACTGCAAACCTTAAGGGGTCCAGCAAAGACTTCTAATGGTAGGGGTACTGAAACACCATGCCATATAATGAGAAGAGTTGGATTGGTCCTTGCAAATCAGCAAGTAGTGAGGTCTGATGTCGATCAGGTTGTTGAGAAAAGTGCAGTATGGAGACCAGATACTTACACTCAGCACGGAGAAAATAAAAAAAGAGAACAAGGTTTCTTTCTTGCATCTTCCAATAGATAGGCACAACAGTACTGGAAATTCCGTTGTTCACCACCATCTTGCTAAGAGGTCATGTGTGCCACTGGTAAGATAACAGTGATTTCCATATATGGAGAACAATAAAAGGCTGCCAAAATTCAATTTAATTTCAAAACTGGAGATCCTTGTGACCAATAATGAAATCCACTTGTACGGGAAAAAAATTGGTATACCTTGCACCTGTTTTTCAGGTGTGCCTTCTGTTACCTAGGCCTCAACTCTGGAACTCCCTGCCTAAACGTCTCCACCTTTCTAACTCTCTTTCCTCATAAGATCACAAGAACATAAGAAACAGGAATAGGAGTAGGCCACCCGGCCCCTCGAGCCTGCTCTGCCATTCAATAAGATCATGGCTGATCTGATCATGGATTCAGCTCCACTTCTCTGACCGCTCCTCATAACCCTTTATTCCCCTATCACTCAAATATCTGTCTACGCCTTAAATATATTTAATAACCCAGCTTCCACAGCTCTCTATGGCATAGATTTACAACTCTCTGAGAGAAGAAATTCCTCCTCATCTCAGCTTTATTCTGAGACTATGTCCCCTAATTTTAGTTTCCCCTATGAGTGGACATATCCTCTCTGCATCTACCTTGTCAAGACCCCTCATTATGTTTCGATAAAATCACCTCTCATTCTTCTGAACTCCAATGAGTATAGGCCCAACCTACTCAACCCATCTTCATAAGTCAACCCCCTCATCTCCGGAATCAACCTAGTGAACCTTCTCTGAACATCCTCCAATGCAAGTATATCCTTCCTTAAATACGGAGACCAAAACTGTACGCAGTACTGTAGGTGTGACCTTAACAATATCCTGTACAGTTGTAGCAGGAATTCTCTGCTTTTATACTCTATCCACCTTGCAATAATGGCCAACATTTCTTTTGCCTTCCTGATTACTTGCTGTACCTGCATACTAACTGTTTGTGTTTTATGCACAAGGACCCCCAGGTCCCTCGATACTGCAGCACTTTGCATTTTTCTCCATTTAAATTATAATTTGCTTTTCTATTTTTTCTGCCAAAGTGGATAACCTCACATTTTCCCACATTCTCGTGCAACGAGACCTGGGTGTCATGGTACATCAGTCATTGAAGGTTGGCATGCGGGTACAGCAGGCGGTTAAGAAAGCAAATGGCATGTTGGCCTTCATAGCGAGGGGATTTGCATACAGGGGCAGGGAAGTGTTGCTACATTTGTACAGGGCCTTGGTGAGGCCACACCTGGAGTATTGTGTACAGTTTTGGTCTCCTAACTTGAGGAAGGACATTCTTGCTATTGAGGGAGTGCAGTGAAGGTTCACCAGACTGATTCCCGGGATGGCGGGACTGACATATCAAGAAAGACTGGATCAACTGGGCTTGTATTCACTGGAGTTCAGAGGAGTGAGAGGGGATCTCGTGGAAACGTTTAAGATTCTGGCGGGTTTAGGCGGGTTGGATGCGGGAAGAATGTTCCCAATGTTGGGGAGGTCCGGAGCCAGGGGTCACAGTCTAGGGATAAGGGGTAGGCCATTTAGGACCGAGATGAGGAGAAACTTCTTCACCCAGAGGGTGGTGAACCTGTGGAATTCTCTACCACAGAAAGTTGTTGAGGCCAATTCACTAAATATATTCAAAAAGGAGTTAGATGTAGTCCTTACTACTAGGGGGATCAAGGAGTTTGGCGAGAAAGCAGGAATGGGGTACTGAAGTTGCATGTTCAGCCATGAACTCATTGAATGGCGGTGCAGGCTCGAAGGGCCGAATGGCCTACTCCTGCACCTATTTTCTATGTTTCTATGTTTCTATTATACTCCATCTGACAAATGTTTTCCCACTCACTTAGCCTGTCTATATCTCTTTGCAGATTTTTTGTATCCTCCTCACAATTTGCTTTCCCACCCATCTTTGTATCATCAGCAAACTTTGCAACATTACACTCGGTCCCTTCATTCAAGTCATTAATATAGATTGTAAATAGTTGAGGCCCCAGCACCAATCCCTGTGGCACCCCACTAGTTAAAGTTTGCCAACCAGAAAATGACCCATTTATCCCGACTCTCTGTTCTCTGTTATTTAGCCAATCCTCTATCCATGCTAATATATTACCCCCAACCCCGTGAACTTTTATCTTGTGCAGTAACCTTTTATATGGCACATTATCGAATGCCTTCTGAAAATCCAAATGCACCACATCCACTGGTTTCCCCCCTTATCCACTCTACTCGTTACATACTCGAAGAACTCCAGAAAATTTGTCAAACATGATTTCCCTTTCGTAAAACCATGCTGACTCTGCTTGATTGAATTATGCTTTACCAACTGTCCCACTCCTTAATAAAGGACTCCAGCATTTTCCCAATGACAGATGTTAGGCTCCTTCAGGATGCTCCTTAAAACATACCTCTTTGACCAAGCTTTGGTCACCTGCGCTAAAATCTACTTATGAGGATTGGTGTCAAATTTTTGTCTCATAATACTCCTGTGAAGCACCTTGGGACATTTTGTTACGTTAAAGGTGGTATATAAAAATAAGTTGTTGTCCACCTAAATGGCTTTCCCTGGTATCTGCTTATATGATGAATAATAATTGTTAAAAATAATGTGGTATCTGCCCATGTCAGATGACCGAACACCTGTATTTTTGCTCTAATAGCTCTCCGTGGAATTTGTGGCAATTGATTTCACAGAAGTCAGTTCTGTAGAAATAGTTCCTCGTTGTAGAATTTTGTGTTGAATAGAACTTTAAATATTCAATTATCTGGAAATTAATATGTAGATGATATTTACTGACCTTTTCTAAATGATAAAATGGCACTTACAGGAAATTAAAATCAGGAACTGTGGCTTGCATTAATCAACTGAAAAGACTATAAATAACACACTCCTTTACAACTGAGGCCCATCCAGACAGTTTTGTTCATTATTTGGTGGGAACTGTTATGAGTTGCTCACAATATACCCACCCCCTCAAACCCAAGCTTACAAACGAGTTGTGAGATCTGTTTCCTACTTGTAATGTGCGTTTTGTATACATTCTCAACTTCTACTGAAATATTCCAAGTCCAACCAGTTCATGGATGACCTTCTCCCAATAAGGAGGTATTAATCTCAAACCATGAATAGGTAGTTGGACCATAATAATGTAAAATAATGACTCTGATTCCAATTAATCGCTGTGGATGCAGAATCTTTTGTCCCTTCTTTATTCCTTAGGTGAGTTGCTCCTTAGCAGGTGGGCCTCTTCTAGTGGCCTGTGCTGGTATAGACAGCTGTGTTATATTTTCCCTCTTGCCCCTTAAGGCCATCCCAACTTTGCTTGCTATCTATTTGTTATGGAGGCAAAGTTGAATTTCTTTAGCAATCTCCTTCCAATGGTAGAAGCGCACTACAAGTTCACTGGCATATTGAAGTGCAATTTTCCCTAAAAAAAGGCATAATTTACACTGATCCTGATAAATATATATTTTCTAGAGCAAGAGAAACCTCAGTAGTGCTTCACATGTTCTTTTGCCATAATTTGCCTCTACTCCCATTTCCACCTGTACAACAAATGCTGTGTTGCTTGTGCCAACTGACATGGGGGGATTGTGAAACATTACTATCAGATAAAAAGCCAATTCCAATTTTTATTCAAATAAATATATTCTCAAAATAGACAAAGGGGCCGAAATTGCCATGTACTGCACCTCCAGTGAGCGCCGCACAAGCATTGATGATATTGCAGTGCATGGCGACCCCCTAACGCCCCATGGTGATCCTTTTCCATTCCATGACAGAAATTGCCTAACGCCCCACAAGGCTTCTGCGAGCGATGTCAGCGCCAGCCTCGCGAGTCGCGAAACAGACCGACATCTGCTCGTGGGGCGGAAGTTAAAGGGGAGGTGGGGAGCACACGCCGCCATTTCTTTTCTGTTTGACTCACCTGTCGGCCCCTTCTGTGTTTCTTCCACGTGGTCCGGGCCACCATCATGCAGCCGGGCTACGACCTTGGCAACATAACACCCTGGTGGCCTAGTGGAGGCCATCTGAGGCCATCAGCGGCCCAGCAGAGGGAACAGCGACCCTTCCCTTTAATGGAAGGGGAAGGGCGTTGAAACACGTCAGCACTATGCGGAGCAGCTATGTGGCACTGACGAACGTGCCCGAGTAGCACTCTCGAACTCACTCCAACAGGAAGTGGAGCACATGACATTGCACTCCACTTGCTGTGAGAGGCGGTAACTGCAATTTTGCGGCCGGGGCGGAACTTCCACTCCGGGCGCAGGAATTTCCAACTCAGTTACTGCCCCCAAATGGGGCAATGGGGAATTTTGCCCCCAAAGTGTCCACCAAAGTGTTGACTTTTGTATCTTCTATATCAATGCAATATATCGGTTACTCAGTAATAAAGTTAAAACGTGAAACACAAGCAGGAAATGTTGCAAATAAACAACAGATCTGTTGCAAGTCGAGGAACCCACACCAGACTTCCAGAGCTATATTCATTTTCATATTATATGTTGAAAAATAAGTTTTCTTTAATCTAATGTCTGTAATTTCTTCAACTATTCAACTGTGATTACTCTGTGATATTGGTCACTAAATATTAATTTTCACTCATAGGTGTTATTTGTAACATGGTTTGAACAACCTCAAAATGAAATATGGAGGGGGGTCTCCTGTTTCAGGTGTGGGCACTGCACACCAATTTTCTTCTCTTTACCAATATGGCTTGTAATGGGTTTGCACTTCCTTCCCTCCCATATTGGAGGCATAAGAGGCCATTTAGCGCCCGAAAGGTGGGGCACTATATGGTTGACTTTCTAGGCTTAGATTTGTTTCATGTCAAATGGTGGAAAACAGTTGAACAAATCATTTTCATTAAAGCTTCTCAACAGCTTTACAAAAATATATGGGGCATATGATGTGTAGCTACTACAGAATATCATGATTTAAAGAAAACATTCTCGCCCTCCTCTGCAATACTGAAGAATTATTGCATTGCTGCAACTGCCATTTTTCAGATACAACATTAAACCAAGCTCTCTCCTGCCTGTTCAGGTGGATGTAAAAGATGCCGTGGCACTTTTTGAAAAAGAGCAGGGAGTTTTCCTGGTGGCCGAAATTACAGTCCTTCGTCACCATCGCTACAGAAAACAGATGAACTGATTGTTTATCTCATTTAATGTTTGTTGTGTACTATTAACTAACCTGTTTGTCTGTGTAGCCATTGTAACTGCACTTCAAAAGTACTGCATTGGTGACAAAGCACTTTGGAATTGAACATGATAAGGCAACATATAACTCTACTCTTTCTTTCCTCAATGGAATATCAAAGGAATGAAATACCACAGGTGCCAAGAGGTGTTACATACCTTACGAAGTAGCCTTTCTTTATTTGTGCTTCTTAAGTAAGTGCCACCAGACCATTCCATTGTGGGCACGGGCAAACCTATTCCTCTCCTAACTCATTGTCATTATACATGCATTTTTGTTCTTTTAAATGGAGGTCACTGGATGAGGAAAATATATATGAACGTACAACAAAATGGGCAAGAAGCGAATACTGGACCTACCAATGGTCAACCAGTATCTGTAAAATGGCCCTCCCTCAAGCATCATCATGTGTCCTCATTTAGTAATGCTAACTTGAGCTATGCAGAAGAAACAACAGAAACAAAAACTCTATGGCTAATTCGTGGAAACATTTTAGGAACTTGCTCATCAACTCTCGAAAGCAGTCTAGCAAACTCCAGAAGATTATGGTTAGCCATGACACATTTCTATATTTCATAACTGTCAATGGCTCAATCCTTAAAAAATTCATCCATCACCCTCCTGTAGTTTCTAAAGTCCTCCACTTCCACTGATTCCACGGGTAGGCTATTTCCCATGTTCAATCTCTGCATGGAGAAATTAGAGGAACGATTTGATGTGTATGTGCTCCCAGTGTAGAGCCTTGGACATTTGGAGTACATATTGGGAAAACAATGAAGCACTCCCACATTTTTTATCCATTAATTTTAATCTACAGAAAGTGTCGATAGCATGCCGCAGTTTACCAATATGTGATCCCAATGGGCAGAGCTCCTTGCCGGAATAAGATTTCATAAAATTGGCCCTTACATCTTAACTGTGCAGTTGATTTTTCTCGTCAAACAATTGACTATTCCGCGGGCATATATTCTAACCCTCGTAATATACATCCGAAGTACATGTTTTATTTTTTGTTACTGCTGCAAAATTGTGTTGAAAAAAAATCCCCAGTTCCTCTTCTGCATCCTTTTCTGTAGCCTGTTACCATTACCTTGAGCACAGTTTATTTCAAAGGCAGTGCTGAGAGGTCTGCAGCTGCAATGACATTTGTTCCTGCCTTTTGTAGTGCATTGTCCAGCCAGGGGCGGGTCTGTGCCTGGAGTTTATCCAGGCCATGCAAATTGCCTGCAGAACAATAACCGAGGTAGTTGTCTGATCTCCGTGTGTGCCGAGAGAGAAAAGTCTCCCCTTATAACAGTGTTGCTGCTTCATAGAATCTCCTAATAGGAGAAGCAAGTGTTCAAATATCTTGTATTAACGTAGTTGGAACATATCAGATCAATACCAGAAAATAAATTACATTTATGTTATCTCTGGACAGGAACAGCTCGTATTTGCACATTTTCAATTCCTGGTACCATGACCATTCTTACTATCATAGAAACATAGAAAATAGGTGCAGGAGTAGGCCATTCAATGAGGTCATGGCTGATCATTCCTTCAGTAACCCTTTCCTGCTTTCTCGCTATACCCCTTGATCCCTTTAGCTGTAAGGACCATATCTAACTCCCTCTTGAATATGTCCAATGAACTGGCATCAACAACTCTCTGCGGTGGGGAATTCCTCTCTGAGTGAAGAAGTTTCTCCTCATCTCAGTCCTAAATGGCCTGCCCCTTATCCTAAGACTGTGTCCCCTGGTTCTGGACTTCCCCAACATCGGGAACATTCTTCTCGCATCTAACCTGTCCAGTCCCGTCAGAATCTTATATGTTTCTATGAGCTCCCCTCTCATCCTTTTAAACTCCAGTGTATAAAGACCCAGTTGATCCAGTCTCTCCTCATATGTCAATCCAGGCATCTCTGGAATCAGTCTGGTGAACCTTCGCTGCACTCCCTCAATAGCAAGAACGTCCTTCCTCAGATTAGGAGACCAAAACTGCACACAATATTCCAGGTGAGGCCTCACCAGGGCCCTGTACAACTGCAGTAAGACCTCCCTGCTTCTAAACTCAAATCCCCTAGCTATGAAGCCAACATACCATTTGCCTTCTTCACCGCCTGCTGTTCCTGCATGTCAACTTTCAATGACTGATGAACCATGACACCCAGGTCTCGCTGCACCTCCCCTTTTCCTAATCTGCCGCCATTCAGATAATATTCTGCCTTCATGTTTTTGCCCCCAAAGTGGATAACCTCACATTTATCCACATTATACTGCATCTGCCATGTATTTGCCCACTCGCCTAACCTGTCCAAGTCACCCTGCAGCCTCTTAGCGTCCTCCTCACCGCTCACACCGCCACCCAGTTTAGTGTCATCTGAAAACTTGGAGATATTACATTCAATTCCATCATCTAAATCACTAATATATATTGTAAAGAGCTGGGGTCCCAGCACTGAGCCCTGCGGCACTCCACTAGTCACTGCCTGCCATTCTGAAAAGGACCCATTTATCCGACTGCTTCCTGTCTGCCAACCAGTTCTCTATCCACGTCAGTACATTACCCCCAATACCATGTGCTTTGATTTTGCACACCAATCTCTTGTGCGGAACCTTGTCAAAAGCCTTTTGAAAGTCCAAATACACCACATCCACTGGTTCTCCCTTGTCCACTCTACTGGTTGCATCCTCAAAAAATTCCAGAAGATTTGTCAAGCATGATTTCCCTTTCATAAATCCATGCTGACTTGGACCAATCCTGTCACTGCTTTCCAAATGCGCTGCTATTTCATCCTTAATGATTGATTCCAACATTTTCCCCACTACTGATGTCAGGCTAACCGGTCTATAATTACCCGTTTTCTCTCTCCCTCCTTTTTTAAAAAGTGGTGTTACATTAGCTACCCTCCAGTACATAGGAACTGATCCAGAGTCGATAGACTGTTGGGAAATAATCATCAATGCATCCACTATTTCTAGGGCCACTTCCTTAAGTACCCTGGGATGTAGACTATCAGGCCCCAGGGATTTATCGGCCTTCAATCCCATCAATTTTCCGAACACAATTTCCCGCCTAATAAGGATATCCTTCAGTTCCTCCTTTTCACTAGACCCTCGGTCCCCTAGTACATCTGGAAGGTTATTTGTGTATTCCTTCGTGAAGACAGAACCAAAGTATTTGTTCAATTGGTCTGCCATTTTTTTGTTCCCCATTATAAATTCACCCGAATTCAACTGCAACGGACCTACGTTTGTCTTCACGAATCATTTTCTCTTCAGTAAGTTTTTATGTTCCCAGCAAGCTTCCTCTTGTACTCGATTTTCTCCCTCTTAATTAAACCCTTTGTCCTCCTCTGCTGAATTCTAAATTTCTCCCAGTCCTCAGGTTTGCTGCTTTTTCTGGCTAATTTATATGCCTCTACCTTGGATTTAACACGATCCTTAATTTTCCTTGTTAGCCACGGTTGAGCCACCTTCCCTGTTTTATTTTTACTCCAGACAGGGATGTACAATTGTTGAAGTTCATCCATATGATCTTTAAAGGTTTGCCATTGACTATCCACCGTCAACACTTTAAATATCATTAGCCAGTCTAATCTAACCAATTCGCGCCTCATACCGTCAAAGTTACCTTTCCTTAAGTTCAGGACCCTAGTTTCTGAATTAACTATGTCACTCTCCACCTTAAAGAATTCTACCATGTTATGGTCACTCTTCCCCAAGGGGCCTCGCACAACAAGATTGCTAATTAGTCCCTTCTCATTACACATCACCCAGTCGAGGATGGCCAGCTCTCTGATTGGTTCCTCGACATATTGGTCTAGAAAACCATCCCTAATACACTCCAGGAAATCCTCCTCCATCGCATTGCTACCAATTAGTTTAGCCCAATCAATATGTAGATTGAAGTTGCCCATGATTACTGCCGTACCTTTATTGCACACATCCCATATTTCTTGTTTGATGCTGTCCCCAACTTCACTCCTACTATTTGTTGGCCTGTACACAACTCCCACTAGCGTTTTCTGCCCTTTGGTATTTCGTAGCTCCACCCATACCGATTCCACATCATCCAAGCTAATGTCCTTCCTTACAATTGCATTAATTTCCTCTTTAACCAGTAACGCCACCCCGCCTCCTTTTCCTTTCTGTCTATCCTTCCTAAATGCTGAATACCCTTGGATGTTAAGTTCCCAGCCTTGGTCACCCTGGAGCCATGTTTCCGTGATGCCAATCACATCATATCCGTTAATTGCTATCTGCGCAGTTAATTCGTCCACCTTATTCCGAATACTCCTCGCATTGAGGCACAGAGCCTTCAGGCTTGTCTTTTTAACACATTTTGCCCCTTTAGAATTTTGCTGTAATGTGGCCCTTTTTGTTTTTTGCCTTGGGTTTCTCTGCCCTCCACTTTTACTATTCTCCTTTCTATCTTTTGCTTCTGACTCCATTTTATTTCCCTCTGTCTCCCTGCATAGCTTCCCATCCCCCTGCCATATTAGTTTAACTCCTCCCCAATAGCACTAGCAAACACGATCCGAGGACATTTGGTTCCGGTCCTGCCCAGGTGCAGACCATCCGGTTTGTACTGGTCCCACCTCCCCCAGAGCCGGTTCCAATGTCGCAGGAATTTGAATCCCTCCCTTCTGCACCACTGCTCAAGCCACGTATTCATCTGAGCTATCCTGTGATTCTTACTCTGACTAGCACGTGGCACTGGTAGCAATCCTGAGATTACTACTTTTGAGGTCCTACTTTTTAATTTAACTCCTAGCTCCCTAAATTCGTCTCGTAGGACCTCATCCCATTTTTTACCGATATCATTGGTACCTATATGCACCACGACAACTGGCTGTTCACCCTCGCTTTTCAGAAAGTCCTGCACCCGCTCCGAGACATCCTTGACCCTTGCACCAGGGAGGCAACATCCCATCCTGGAGTCTCGGTTGCGGCTGCAGAAACGCCTATTTATTCCCCTATCACTATCGTTCTCCCACTCTCTATCCTGCCCTCCTGTGCAGCAGAGCCAGCCACGGTGACATGAACTTGGCTGCTGCTGCTCTCCCCTGATGAGTCATCCCCCTCAACAGTACTTAAAGCGGTGTATCTGTTTTGCAGGGGGATGACCGCAGGGGATACCTGCACTACCTTCCTTGCACTGCTCTTGCTGTTGGTCTTCCATTCCCTATCTGGCTGTGGACCCTTTACCTGCGGTAAGACTAACTCGCTAAACGTGCTATTCACGTCATTCTCAGCATCATGGATGCTCCAGAGTGAATCCACCCACA
Source organism: Pristiophorus japonicus (assembly GCF_044704955.1). Lineage (NCBI taxonomy): Eukaryota > Metazoa > Chordata > Chondrichthyes > Pristiophoridae > Pristiophorus > Pristiophorus japonicus. The sequence continues at coordinate 92,911,676 of NC_091993.1, read as the reverse complement.
GCTCTAGTGCCGCAATGAGGTCTGTCGGGATCTGCAGGTGGATACACTTCCCGCACACGTAGTCGTCAGGGACACCAGAAGCATCCCTGAGTTCCCACATAGTACAGGAGGAGCATAACACGTGTCCGAGCTCTCCTGCCATGACTTGACCCTTAGATTAACCTGATTGGGCAACAACAATGTTAAAAGGTTACTTACTGATAAAGAAAAGAAAAAGAAAAACTACTCACCAATCACCAGCCAATCACTTACCCCTTTGGCTGTGACGTCACCTTTCGATTTCTTTCTACTTTTTTTCCTCCCTGCTGCAGCTGCACCGGTAGGCCTCACCAACGAACTCCCACCTCCATGATATCCCCGGATTTCTCGCTCACGGGCCTTTATAGGCTTCTGGTTCCTCGATCTCCCGCCTCACCAATGAACTCCCGCCTCCACGAATTCCTATCGGTTTAATGATAACAAGTGTTGTGTTCAGGGTATCCAAGGAGGGAGATCTCTTGAAACATGTAAAAGCCTTGATGTCAAAATCTGTATTTTCTTGCTTTTTGTATTGATAATTGATTAGAGATTGAACATTTGGCAGGCAAAGAGGAAAATGGCTCCAATATAACGATACACTTGCTTATCAAGGGACATTCTTAAATATCAAATGAAGCCCAGATATTGTATCCAATCAGCAACCTAAATCTGTGTTTATATGTAAGCTGTGACAATGTGAAAGCTTATAAAACAAACGAGCAGATGGAGACATAACCAAGGAGGAAATTAAAAAGGAAATTGGAATGATAAAATGAGATTGTAAGAAAGTGAAATTAGTGAAAAAGAGGATTGCGAATTGTTTAAATTAGTTTGGCGGTATTAGAGGATGATATCAATGGCCAGGAATATTGATATGCTAATATATACATGGAGATAATGATAGGAAATTGAATCCAAAGTTAGATATGAAGATCTTTGAATGTCTACATTTTATTACTTGCAATTAGCTGCAGCTGAATGAGATAATTTAACCTAGGAAAAAAAAATGGAATCCCACTCAAACATAAAATTTAATAAATTCCGAGAGATGAATAAGAAGTTATTTTGTATTTTTTATTTTTATATTAGGTGGATTATGATATGTACAATCAAGCAATATTAAACGAATTTCCCTTATTAAAATATCTCTTCATCGATGACTACTAACATTTTTGAGCAAAATATATAAAAGGGTAATATTTTGGACTTTCTCCCAAGGATGCCATGATTAAATGTAATTCTTTAAACTGAGAAAACAAAACAAGGTTGTGAACTGTAAGGAGGAAGAATTTGCATTTTTATAGTATCCTATTACATTTTTTGGACATCAATGAATTGCTTTTGAAGTGCAGTCTCTATTTTTGTGTAGGTAAATGAGACAGCCAAATTGCACCCAGCAAGGTCCCACAGATAGCAAATGAAAGATTTATTGCTGCTATTACACTAAAACTACTGAGCTACGATGGGTAGGTGTAATTCGCAATACACACCTGAATTTTATTGAAGAGTGCATGTCACTGGGTCTCAGTATTATGCTTAGTCAGGGGAGAGCTCTGTGCATGTGTGCTCATAGAGTCTTACTGCCAAACTTTAATGATTTGAGAGCTCGCACACTGTCATATGATGTTAAAAAAATCCTGATCAGTTTGTAAAGTGATTAGATTATTCAACAGACCACCTGGATGCTTTTCAAAAGCAGCTTCACACCGGAGCTGAGTTATACTAAACCCACTGTGATGTCAAGAGAGTATGAATCACTTACCAGAGTTGGTTGAAATTCCCAAGCCAAAATGTGTTCGGATGTTAGATTGACAATCGGACTTCAAAGCCATATTACTGATTGTGCATTGATGCAAAGCATAAACCACTTTGAACTAAAGCAAAAGTGATAGTATAACAATAGCTTAATTTAAGAAATGCCTTAGTGTCTCTCAAGACACACCACTGCTGCCCAAGACCACAATGTTTTAGCAATAAGAGGGCAGCTGATGGAAGTATTTAATTTATGGACTAAAGCCATAAAAGTTTGCAATTTAAAAGTATCAGTGCATCTGCAGTGGTGAACCAAATCTCGTTTTAGCAGGTTTCATAAATAATGGCGCATTGAATTTTGCAAATTTTTCTGTCAGCCCATTGTACCACAAAATATGATGTTTATCTTACAACTGTCAGTGATAAATCATATCTGGACTTTGCAGTCCCAGCAACTCTGCAAAATCAGCAGCAAGAGCACTCCCATATCTACAGGAATTTACTTGTGTCATGAGAGCACGTGATCCCCCCTGGGCCCACCCACCCCCCACATCTATATTGAAAGTTAAATAGCAAACTCCCCTAATCTATGGGGATTTACACTGCCATTTCTCATGTCTACATTTATATAGTTTAAAAAAACATCCCATGCAAATGAGCAGACAATTAAACATGGTGAATAAATAATGGGGGGAAAAAAGCAAAGAAAGTCCATCGAATATATGACCCAATTGCTGTCCTCTTGATGGATCAGACATCAGATCAGCATTAATGGGCCCAAACAATCTCAATTAACAGCGCAAACAGAATTTGAAGGGAGTCATAGGAACATTAAAGGAGTAGCAAACTGCAAATATCATTATTATCTTGGACTAACAAATAACTTTTATAATTTCATGGTTTCCATGTGGTTCTTGACATATTCTCACTTGTGTGGATACAGTAACACATACAGGAAATCCAGGTAGAGAAACCAAATCAAAATACACAGGATACAGGAAGCTGTGTATTTGTGATCAGGCAGTGTTGCACAAATTAGTAGATATTTTATTTTTCTCGGTATTCTTGCCAACTCATTACTCTGCAGCTGCAAATTCAATAGCCTTCTTTTACATCCAATCTTAGCTAATGAATAGCTATATTAATTAGCAACAGCTACAGAATGCATGACAGATCTGTACCTTGCTCAGTCAATACACAAATTGCTAAAAAAAAGTGTGCACATTGTGACCATAAAAACAATTAATTTAAATAATATTTAATTAAGATGATGGCACAGTATTGAGTGACAGAGATTTAGCAACAATGACATTCTATTTATAGCACTTACAACAATATTTTAACTGAGAAAATTATGTTTTAAAAAGTATTTGTGATCAGGCAGCATTGCACAAATTAGTAGGTATTTCAAAGTTGAAGTGGTTTTGTCGTAAGATGTCACGGTAGGAAATATTGGGCCAGATCTTGCTGTAAAATTACGGTGTATTAACAATGCATGCTGTTAAAATGTGCAAGTTCAGGGGATTGAGAGATACGCCATGTGTTGTGAATCTCCAGAACATGCTGCTCGATTTACACCGCTCTGCCGTTTGTTTCTCACAACTGGCATCCCGTCCTTAGCCTCCTCGTCATTTTTAAGAACGTGTTAGATTTGTAAGTAATTGCCCATTAAACCCACAACAGAAAGTGAAGTCTGGTAATTAAGAGCGTAAGTACCTTTTTAATGACGTGACTTTTATTCCTGCAATGTCAATCAACCTCTCTGGTCCACAAAGCAAACAGTTTAAACTGTAGAGTCTTGTTTCTTCAAGTGGTAAATTGTTCATTGAGGTTTTAAATGTCAAATCTTAAATTTAAACTTTGTTTCTTTCTTTTTTTTTTCTATCTCTTTTTTGTTTCTTAATCCAATCTTTCTTTCCCTCTCTTTATTTCTCTTTCTGTACATGATTTGGCTCCAATTCACCCACTCTAATTCACTCTTCTTTGTGGAGTGGTGACAGTGTGAGCTGTGAGGAGGATGCTAAGAGGCTGCAAGGTGACTTGGACAGGTTAGGTGAGTGGGCAAATGCATGGCAGATGCAGTATAATGTAGATAAATGTGAGGTGATCCACTTTGGTAGCAAAAACAGGGAGACAGAATATTATCTGAATGGTGACAAATTAGGAAAAGGGGAGGTGCAACGAGACCTGGGTGTCATGGTACATCAGTCATTGAAAGTTGGCATGCAGGTACAGCAGGCGTTGAAGAAGGCAAATGGCATGTTGGCCATCAGCGAGAGGATTTGAGTATAGGAGCAGGGAGGCTGACTGCAGTTGTACAGGGCCTTGGTGAGGCCACACCTTGAATGTTGTGTACAGTTTTGGTCTCCTAATCTGAGGAAGGACATTCTTGCTATTGAGGGAGTGCAGCGAAGGTTCACCAGACTGATTCCCGGGATGGCAGGACTGACATATGAAGAGAAACTGGATCGAGTAGGCTTATATTCACTGGAATTTAGAAGAATGAGAGGGGATCTCATAGAAACATATAAAATTCTTATGGGATTGGACAGGTTAGATGCAGGAAGAATGTTCCCGATGTTGGGGAAGTCCAGAACCAGGGGTCACAGTCTAAGGATAAGAGGTAAGCCATTTAGGACCGACATGAGGAGAAACTTCTTCACTCAGAGACTTGTGAACCTGTGGAATTTTCTACCACAGAAAGTTATTGAGACCAGTTCATTAGATATATTCAAAAAGGAGTTAGATGTGGCCCTTACGACTAAAGGGATCAAAGGATATGGAGAGAAAGCAGGAATGGGGTACTGAAGTTCCATGATCATATTGAATGGTGGTGCAGGCTCGAAGGGCCGAGTGGCCTACTCCTGCACCTATTTTCTATGTTTCTATGTTTGTCGATCCTCTGCTTTCTTCTTAATCCTTAAATCTCATTGGTTAAGGAGATACACTGTTGGTCCCGCTGTTCACTAAGGTCCCAGATGCCCTGTTGCCCTTGCCACTCTGTTGGAAGCTCACAATTGCAACAAGTTATGGTGCAAAAAAAAATTTGAGCTAAAGGGCACAGGAAAAAGTCTAACTAATGGTGTATGCTGTGAGATGCCCCATTCCAGCAAGATCTGGCCTGTGATTTTTATTTTAATTCATATTACTCCAAAAGTATTATAAAATATAAGAATTTTGAGTTATAATATCCATCCTTTAACAATGGTTTGTCCAATACTTGCATTCTCAGGATATTTGCTAAGAGATGCATTAACCCTGAATTTGCAGTCAGCAGCAAAACAAAGGTGTTCACTGCTGACCCCAAAGTGCGCGTCGCACAAGGATCTCGCAATCCCTGTGTTGAGAACTTTGGGTTTTCCGACATTCAATTCAAATCAGTGATTTTTTTCCCTACCGGACCGGAAGAGAGGCGGGTGACTTTGGGTGTGGATTGGAACCCCACAGCTGGTTCCATCCCGCTCTGTTGAAGTAATCGTACAATGATTGGGCTTGTTTAGCCTCCCCCAGCGAGGTTCCTGGCCAATGCAAAGCCGGTTTGATGACGTCATTTGACAGTTTCCTTAAAGTGATCATGCCCACATTCATTTTGACAGTTGTGCTATCCCTGTTCTGCAGCATTGCACAAAGGTGTACAGCTGCACCCAGGCTCTCCCATGACTCCCTCCATATGCTTATAGAGGGAGTCGCAGTGCGGAGGGAGGTTCTCTTCCCTTCCAATGGGCGGAAGACACCTCACCACATGACCAACGCAGTCTGGTTGCACATTGCATCGGAGGGCACAAGCACGGATGTTGTCAGGAGGACCTGGCTGCAGTGGAACAAACCTTTCAATGATCTCAGTAGATTATGAAACATTACAGCAAAGCCACACTCAACCTCATCCTGCTCTGTCACTCATCACATCCCTAACACTCTGCCTTCCCTACCCTTCTTCTGCACATCCTTACTCACACCAACTTACCTTGCACCTCCACCCATCTCTCTCTCTCTCTCTCTCTCTCTCTCTCTCTATATCTACATTATCACATCCCCATCTCACTAGTCACCCTCATGCTCACCCTCGTGCAACCGCATCAACCAACAACAGACAAAGATAGTCACTTAGGTCTAATGGCCAATGTTCATGTAGAGTTACTGTTAATGTGTTATCAAACATTGATATCTTTATTGTAAACACTTTGGGGGAGAAATTTGCATTGTTTGCACCTCCCATTAGTATCCTTGGTGGGGGGGGGGGTGGTGGGTAACTGGGCACAAACGACTTCTTGCCAGGGTCCCAGGGCTACTACCGCCTTCCGAAAAATTCCGCGGGTGTTAATGGAGGCATGAATCAGTAATTTCTCGGCTCACTGCGTAAGCGATGACAACGTCATCACCGTGCGCAGTGACACATTTTTGGCCCGGAGCGAAAGTTCGGTAGCACCCCGTGAGGCCACCAGGGGTAATACCGGCGCTAGCTTCGTGGGTCACAAACTGGGCCGCACTCCGCTCACTGGGTGAAAATTAAAGGGGAGGTGCGGCGCCCACTTTTTAAAAAATGTCCGACTTACCGGTCGTGGCCTCGATTGTCCAATTCGTTGGGTCCGTGCTGCAATGTTGCAGCCTGGCACTCCGCTTCTGTGCCAGACTGCTGCCACAGCATCCCTGATGAAGTGGTGGCCCCTTCTCCCCGATGCAGAGTCAGCAGCGTGCCCTCTCCTTGTGCTATGTGGCGCTCTGCATAGCGCTGGAAAATTCCTGGGGTTAGCGCCCCAGTCTTGCCCCCGAGAGGAAGTGGAGCGCGTGCCATTGCGCTCCACTTCCTCTCAGGGGTGATAACCCCAATGTCACTGTCGGGGCGGGACTTCTACGCTGCCAGTTCGCCATCATCCCGTCCGCAATTCCGGGCCAATATGTAAATATCAACGAATGCAAGCAGTTAAGTAATTGAGATTAATTATGTTCCACTCGTCTTATATACATCTGTTCAGAGCCATTACTACCACAGGGAAAAATTAATTTTAGTGAATAGGCTTGATTTCCAAATTATGAATATTGTTGCAGGACTTAATATGATTCTATTTCACTCATTTCTTAAACACATTGCGAATAAAGGGGCACTGTTTCTGCCTAGAAGGGTTTTCAGATAGACTTAATTACGTAAACAGCCATGAACAATCTGTTGTGAGAAACAAATGCTCAAAATCTGCTAAGGTGGTCAGCAGCATAACTTTGTGCTGGAACAGGCAGTGTACATTGTGTACAAAGTCGTTAACAACCTGAATCTCTTGCCTGTACACGAAGCAAGGTGCTATTACGTTTGCTCTGAAAGGGAGAAGCATGTTTGGTAAAAGCAGAAGGTCTTTAAAGCTTTTGCAGATGGATTGAGAATAATGCAAAGATAAATCATGAAGCAGCACAACTTATGCCTAAGAGGGTCTTTAGGGAAATGAAACAGAATCAGTGCATTTAATTCATCTGGAAGAATATGCATTATTGCAAAAACAATCCCTCTTTTCCAGTGGCTAAAATCTGTCATTTTTTTATGGTGGAGAGGTTTCCTTGTCGAATGCCAATACTCTTTAATAAACCCAGAATGCAGCACGGATCCAGCTACATTGTGATTGCAAAAGACAGTGGAATGTGTTGTAGAGCTCATCATCATCATAGGCAGTCCCTCGGAATCGAGGAAGACTTGCTTCCATTCTTAGAATGAGTCCTTAGGTGGCTGAACAGTCCAATATGAGGGCCACAGTTCCTGCCACAGGTGGGACAGACGGTCGTTGAGGGTAAGGGAGGGTGGGACAGGTTTGCCGCATGTTCTTTCTGCTGCCTGCGCTTGTTTTCTGCATGTACTCGCCGATGAGAATCACAGCGCTCAGCGCTCTCACTGATGCATTTCCTCCACTTAGGGCGGTCTTTAGCCAGGGACTCCCAGGTGTCAGTGGGGATGTTGTACTTTATCAGGGAGGCTTTGAGGATGTCCTTGTAATGTTTCCTTTGTCCACCTTTGGCTCGTTTGCCTTGAAGGAGTTCCGAGTAGAGCGCTTGCTTTGGGAGTCTCGTGTCTGGCTTGCGGACAATGTGGCTTGCCCAGCGGAGCTAATCAAGCGTGGTCAGTGCTTCAATGCTGAGGATGTTGGCCTGGTCGAGGACACTAATGTCGGTGCGTCTCTCCTCCCAGGGAATTTGTAGGATCTTGCGGAGGCATCGTTGGTGGTATTTCTCCAGCGACTTGAGGTGTCTACTGAGCCATACAAGAGGGCAGGTATTACTACAGCCCTGTAGACCATGAGTTTGGTGGTAGATTTGAGGGCCTGGTCTTCGAACACTCTTTTCCTCAGGCAGTGGAAGGCTGCGCTGGCGCACTGGAGGCAGTGTTGAATCTCCTCATCAATGTCTGCTTTTGTTAAGAGGCTCCCGAGGTATGGGAAATGGTCCACGTTGTCCAGGGCAGTGCAGTGGATCTTGATGACTGGAGGGCAGTGCTGTGCGGCGAGGACAGGCTGGTGGAGGACCTTTGTCTTATGGATGTTTAGCATAAGGCCCATGCTTGTGTACGCCTCAGTAAATACATCGACTATGTCCTGGAGTTCAGCCTCTGAATATCGATGAATTTACTGTAGAGCTACAAGACCTTAGTGAACCAGTTCACTGAGAGGAATTGGATTCTTCAACACGTTGCCTCGCTAATGTGTTAGCTGTGGCTCAGTGGGTCGCACACTCACCTCTGAGTCAGAAGGTTGTGGGTTCACGACCCACTCCAGGGACCTATGCACAAAATTCTAGGCAAAACTGAGGGAGTACTGCACTGTTGGAGGGGCCGTCTTTAGAATGAGATGTTAAACGGAGGCCCCATCTACTCTCTCAAGTAAAAGATCCTATGGCACTATTTCCATGGCTAATATCTATCCCTCAATCAACATAAAAAAAAACAGATTATCTGGTCATTATCATATTGCTGTTTGTGGGAGCTTGCTGTGCACAAATTGGCTGCTGCATTTCCCACATTACAAAAGTGATAACAGTTGAAAAGTACTTCATTGGCTATAAAGTGCATTGAGACATCCGCTGGTTGTGAAAGGCGCTATAGAAATGCAAGTTTTTCTTTCTTTAATGGTAGTATGACAGATATTAACGCAATTTATGCTAAATTCCTAAAAGATGTTGCTAGGGTAGGGAGGGGTGGGTGTAGAGACTGGAAGGTAAGCAGTAATGGTCTTGGAGATTAGCCATAGGCCTTTAATTGAGAGTTTAGTTTGAGTAAGACTCATACACAATATTGGAATTGGATCACTGTTAAATATTGTTGGCTGTGTGGCTATGCTATGTGCAGGAGAATTCTGACAAAGAACTCATATATCTTATGCTGAGTTCTACCATTTATCATGCTTCTTGCAGGAGAGACTCCTCGTAGCTGTTATCTGCATAGCAAGAGTTAAATCCATGTTTGTCTGTAGTTAAATGACCAAATGGTGACCACTTGTCTTATTTAGGAAGAGAAGGAGGGTCTAAGCAAAGTCATTTCAGGGTCACGCTGGCTTTAAGATGACATTTCTGTCCCTACAATATTGAAACCAATTGGATGCTCTGTGGTAGACTGAACCAATCAAGTCCTGAGTACTTTCGGGCACTGTTGAGGATTGTTCAGATAACCAGGCTCGATGGGATCATGACTGCTGCAATCTTCTCACTTGGATCCAAATGAACCTGCAAACCACTGTCCTAACGGGTAAGGTGGTCCTCGTTAGAAAAGCAGCAATTTCTGGCAGTTGAACTCCCGAGGTTCTCGTATGCACACTTGGGGATTGTAAAGCATTGGATTCAAAAATTTGCATTTAGGTTTTGCAGCTAAGTTTTCTCTGCCTACATATGTATTGTATGGCCCACCTGGGAGATGTGTGCACTCTGTGGGCTCAATTTTGGCCGAGCCCGTTTTTCAGCCCACTTACCAGAGTTGCGCCGCTTATGTACATTCGGAGATGCGCCGGAAAAAAATGTTGCAACTTTGGCCGCTGACTGGCCTCTTCACTGCAGTCGCGCAGCGTGGCCAGTCGTTCTGCGCTGGAAAATGTGCCGGGACGTCTGCACATGCAGAGTGTGATTCATGATGTCCACACATGCGCAGTAACGCTGCGAGTTGGCAATCGGCCATTAAAGAGCTGCTTGTGTCTTCGTGACCAAATTTCTGAGGTAGAATATCTTGCTTTCTTGTTATTCATCAATTCACTCCGAGGTTACTTCTTACAAGTAATTCATCCAACAGAAGATACTAGACTTTCTGTTTTCACTCATTTCTCAGGGCACGAATAATTCAGAATTCTGGTCAATGTGCACTTTTCATAAACTATACCTTGCAAAACGAGGTGTCTGAAATACAGTGATAGAAACATAGAAAATAGGTGCAGGAGTAGGCCATTCAGCCCTTCGAGCCTGCACCACCATTCAATATGATTATGGCTGATCATGCAACTTCAGTACCCCATTCCTGCTTTCTCTTCATACCCCTTGATCCCTTTAGCCATAAGAGCCACGTCGAAATCCCTTTTGAATATATCTAACTAACTGCCTCAACAACTTTCTGTGGTAGAGAATTCCACATGCTCACAACTCTGAGTGAATAAGTTTCTCCTCATCTCGGTCCTAAATGGCTTACCCCTTATCCTTAGACTGTGACCCCTCGTTCTGGACTTCCCCAACATCGGGAACATTCTTCCTGCATCTAAAAGGGGTCAGAGGGTCTAGTAAGGAGGGGGAACTGAGGGAAATCTTTATTAGTCGGGAAATTGTGTTGGGGAAATTGATGGGATTGAAGGCCGATAAATCCCCAGGGCCTGATGGACTGCATCCCAGAGTACTTAAGGAGGTGGCCTTGGAAATAGCGGATGCATTGACAGTCATTTTCCAACATTCCATTGACTCTGGATCAGTTCCTATGGAGTGGAGGGTAGCCAATGTAACCCCACTTTTTAAAAAAGGAGGGAGAGAGAAAACAGGGAATTATAGACCGGTCAGCCTGACCTCAGTAGTGGGTAAAATGATGGAATCAATTATTAAGGATGTCATAGCAGTGCATCTGGAAAATGGTGACATGATAGGTCCAAGTCAGCATGGATTTGTGAAACGGAAATCATGCTTGACAAATCTTCTGGAATTTTTTGAGGATGTTTCCAGTAAAGTGGACAAAGGAGAACCAGTTGATGTGGTATATTTGGACTTTCAGAAGGCTTTCGCCAAGGTCCCACACAGGAGATTAATGTGCAAAGTTAAAGCACATGGGATTGGGGGTAGTGTGCTGAGGTGGATTGAGAACTGGTTGTCAGACAGGAAGCAAAGAGTAGGAGTAAACGGGTACTTTTCAGAATGGCAGGCAGTGACTAGTGGGGTGCCGCAAGGTTCTGTGCTGGGGCCCCAGCTGTTTACATTGTACATTAATGATTTAGACGAGGGGATTAAATGCAGTATCTCCAAATTTGCGGATGACACTAAGTTGGGTGGCAGTGTGAGCTGCGAGGAGGATGCTATTAGGCTGCAGAGTGACTTGGATAGGTTAGGTGAGTGGGCAAATGCATGGCAGATGAAGTATAATGTGGATAAATGTGAGGTTATCCACTTTGGTGGTAAAAACAGAGAGACAGACTATTATCTGAATGGTGACAGATTAGGAAAAGGGAAGGTGCAACGAGACCTGGGTGTCATGGTACATCAGTCATTGAAGGTTAGCATGCAGGTACAGCATGGGGTTAAGAAAGCAAATGGCATGTTGGCCTTCATAGTGAGGGGATTTGAATACAGGGGCAGGGAGGTGTTGCTACAGTTGTACAGGGCCTTGGTGAGGCCACACCTGGAGTATTGTCTACAGTTTTGGTCTCCTAACTTGAGGAAGGACATTCTTGCTATTGAGGGAGTGCAGCGAAGATTCACCAGACTGATTCCCGGGATGGCGGGACTGACCTATCAAGAAAGACTGGATCAACTGGGCTTGTATTCACTGAAGTTCAGAAGAATGAGAGGGGACCTCATAGAAACGTTTAAAATTCTGACAGGTTTAGACAGGTTAGATGCAGGAAGAATGTTCCCAATGTTGGGGAAATCAAGAACCAGGGGTCACAGTCTGAGGATAAGGGGTAAGCCATTTAGGATCGAGATGAGGAGAAACTTCTTCACCCAGAGAGTGGTGAACCTGTGGAATTCTCTACCACAGAAAGTAGTTGAGGCCAATTCACTAAATATATTCAAAAGGGAGTTAGATGAAGTCCTTACTACTCGGGGGATCAAGGGTTATGGCGAGAAAGCAGGAAGGGGGTACTGAAGTTGCATGTTCAGCCATGAACTTATTGAATGGCGGTGCAGGCTAGAAGGGCTGAATGGCCTACTCCTGCACCTATTTTCTATGTTTCTATGTTTCTACGTTTCTAACCTTACCAATTGTGAGATAAAGGCCCCGATATTTACAGGGAGGAAGGGAGGGAACTCATGTTCACGTTCAGATATAGCTCTGTAACGGAAATGAAAAGCCACTTCTACTTTTACTGAATCAAAGTTCCCTGTTGATTTATTCAACTGTGTTTACTGCTGTTATCTAGAATTGCAGCCTCTCCCTCTCTGTGGCCCCCGATACTTGCCAGCTCCTTCCCTCCCTCTCCCTGCGCCCCACCCCGCCCCCCCCCCCCCTCCCCCAGCCTCTCCGTTGAATCCCGATGCCAGCCAGTTCACTTGCTCCCGCCCCTAGCCCAGGCCGAGTGGCCTCTCCGTGCGTTGTCCCGCCACTAGCCCAGGCCGAGTGGCCTCCCGGTACGTTGTCCCGCCCCTAGCCCAGGCCGAGTGGCCTCCCGCACCGGCCCACTGCCTTCCCGGGCTGAGTGCAGAAAGGTGAATTGCAGTTTGAAGATGAAGGTAGAACTTTAATTTTTTATTTCTCATAGAATTGTTAGTTTTTGTTTGCAAACATTGCTAAGACTTGGTTGGTTTAGGTCCAGGCTCTCTCTGCTTCCCACCCCTATCCCAGGCCGAATGGCCTCCGTGTACCTACCTGCGCTGATTTCTTTATCTCTCTGTAAGGGTTTTCTGAAGTGGCCACATACGCTGGCCTAAGTAGAAATGAAGTAACTATTAGCTGACCAAAGTTGCCTAAATGGGCAGAACTGGCGTAGGTGGCTGGTAACGCCCCCTTTTGAGAAAAAAAAACTAACCTAATAAAAACGTAACTAAGTGAGTTACACTGGTGCAATTTGATTGGGGAAACTGGGGATTTTGGAGTTACGCCAGAAAAAGCAGCCTACTCCAAAAAAAACGGAGCAACTCCTGGCCAAAATTGAGCCCACAGTGTATCAGGCAAAATCAATAAAACTGTATTTGTGTGCATTTTACAATCGTTTGGTTAATTATGTTGATGGTTGACATGATTGGTGAGACACCTGACTAAGCAAAATAAAATGATTGCTGCAGTAAAAAAAATGTCTAATGCAAGTTTTCTGGAGTGACCTTGTTAGATTTTAATTAACTTTTTTTCTTTCTTCCAAAAAAAAGTTATGGCAGAAATGAATGTGACTTAATTGCATCCCTGATCATATGATTGTGTACATTTCTGTTTGCAAACTTAATACGATGTTTGTCAGGATACTTTAAAAGTGACCCATTGCATTTAGCATAGTGACCACGTGGGGCTCAGTTTTCCCCAGTAATTTACACCATTTTTTTGGCACGCGCCGCTTTTTTTGACCTAAATTTAAAAATCCAAGTTTTCCCAAAGATTGTGCGCCAATGTAACTCAGTTAGTTAAGATTTTTTTAGGTTAGTTTTTTTTGTGCCATAGTGGCGTAACCTGATGTCTGCGGCAGTTTTTCACAATTATGCAAGTTTGGCCAACTTACAATTCTCCGAGGACGGCGTATGTGATCACTCCCAAAAACCCTCTGGGCACAAGAAAATCTAATGCACATCAAAAAATAGGCACAGAATGCCGCTATTTGTTTCAGACAAAATTATGGAGGGAGTCAAGAACACACAAATATGCATCATCAAGCTTAAATTTTCCAACTGTAAACGCAGAAAATAGAAGTTTCATGGAATTCTTTAAGCTTGGATTTTTTTTTACAGTGTCATGCCACCACCAAATGGTTCCAAACCAGGCTCGAGGGTTAAAGCATTGGCCGGCAGAATTGGTCACTCACCTGGACACGGGCTCGGGGCTCATCTTGAAAAGAAGCTCAGGGGGTTGGGGGGGGGTGGGGGGTGGAAGCCGAATAGAAGTAATGAGAACCCTTACATCAAAAGAAGCCCGGGAGCGGCTTGTGGAGGATGGAAGCCAAACTGAAGGCATGAGGAGCTTTACGCGATGCCACTATGCAGCAAGCAGCATCAAATGAAGCTCGGGGTGGGGGGTGTTTCCAGATCTAAGCAAGCCCATTGCACATGCTCAGACCTGGGTGTGGTCCATACTAGGGCGTCGACCTTGGGGAGAGAGAGAACCAAGAAGATTGTCCTGCCTGCCGTTTTGAGCTTCTTGCAAAGGTATCATTTAATTATGGGGGCACTACTGACAATGCCACACCTCATGTAAGCCTTCTGCATGATGCTGCTGTGGAGGAGACGATTGATTTGATGTCATCGCATGAGGAACCTCAGAGCACATAGGATGATAAGCAGGAGGCCTTACCCACGTCGGGTATATCGAGACAGGCATTCATACCTGCACTTGAGTGATGCAGACTGTGTCAGAATGTTGCGTTTCCGCAAAGAAGTTGTAACCGAGATCTGTGGGTTAGTAACAGCAGACCTGCAACCTAGAAGCATCAGGAGGACTGCTTTGTCAGTTGAAGGGAAGGTTACAGCTGCACTTTCATTTTATGCATCTGGATCATTCCAGGCCACAACTGGGGATGTGTGCACCATTTCTCAATATGCAACACATATCTGCATTCGGCAGGGGATTGCTGCACTATATGCCCAGATGAATGACAAGATAATACTCAATACTCCACAAAAGTGACTGCTCCATACATACTACCATTTGTTGGCAGCATGGGGGTGAAATTGGTCTTCAGCAATAGTGCAAAACCGGCAATAGCGAATTGGCAGCCAATATTACAATCGCTCGATTTTTCTTTCCATTAAATATTGAAAAGAAAATTGGACGGAGTGTAAAACAGGCTGCCGATTTGCCAGCACCCATTTTGTGCCATCACCGAAGACCAATTTCACCCCTTGTGTATTAATAGTCATGCTTGTGCTCTGGGAAAACCGTGGTGTGCAAGAAAAATACAAAATAGGAAAGCCAAGAAGATTTCTGTGCCAAACACTATGAGAGACACACTGCATTGAAACGCACAGAACCATCATATATTCCGTGGTGTAAATTAGAGCCAGCTAGTGGCCTACATTGTCCCTTCTGGTGAGGTCAATAAATTATTTTTCCAACACTGCTTTAACTTACTCCACTATATCCTGTCATGTTTTCTGCCCAATGTTACTTCTCTCCCTGTGGCAGGGAACAGCACATCTCATTTTTGATGCATAGCCTGCAGCAATAAATCTGGCCATGATGAGGCCATCCCGGCCTCTGCTGGTGCCATCTCCATCTCGGGTTCCTCCACTTTGTCTTCCACCTGCTCCTCCTCCTCCGAAGAGGCTGTGCACTCTGAACCTTGCTACTCCTGCAGCTCCAATCCTTGCTGCTGCGCTATGTTGTGCTGCACACAGCAAACAACAATGATTCTGGAGCCATTGGCTGCTGCATACTGAAGGGCTCCTCCAGATCTGTCAAGGTATCTGAAGTGCAGGCTCAAAGACAGAATCTATTTGGTTGGAGTTGAGAAATAATAAAGGAGCTATTCAGCTACTTGGTGTATTTTATAGGCCACGAAGGAGTTAGAGAAGCAGATTTGCAAAGAAATTACTGAGGTGGAAGAATTATAAAGTAGTAATGGAAGGCTTTAATTACTCCAATATTGAATGGGGCAGTGATTGTTTTAAGGGCAAAGAAGGTGAGGAATTTCTGAAGTGTGTTCAGGAGAATTTTCTTGATCGGTGTATTTCCTGCCCAATGAGGAAGGAGGCATTGGTGGATCTAGTCCTGGGGAATGAAATGGGTCAAGTGGAGAAGGTAACAATCGGGGAGCATCTCGTAAATATTGATTATAATATCGTAAGGTTTAGTGTAGTTATGGAAACTAGAATAAAAATACTTAACTATAGGAAGGTGAATTTCAGTGAATTCAGTGGTCCAGGTAAATTGGAGTCACAGACTGGCAGGCAGAAATGGAGCAATGGGCGGCCTTTAAAGAGCTAATGATCTGTACAGTATAGGTACATTCCTACAAGGGGGGAAAGGGAGGGCAACCAAAGCCAGAGCTCTCTGAATGTCAAAGCAGTTAGAGAGTAGGATGAAGCAGAAAAGGGGTTCATATGACAGATGCCAACTCGATAATACAAGGGCGAATGAGCCGGAATATAAAAAGTACAGAGAAGTGAAAAATGAAATGAGGGGCAAGGAGACAGAAGAATAGATTAGCAGCTGACATAAAAAGCAATCTAAAGGTCTTTAGGCATAGTAACAGTAAAAGGGTTGTCAGAGGAGCAATGGGGCTGATTAGGGACCAAAATGGAGATCTATTGGTATAGGCACAGGGCATGGCTGAGGTACTAAATGCATACTTTGCATTGGTGTTTACCAAGGAAGAGGACTCTGCCAAAGCTAAGGTAAACGAGGAGGTTGCCAGGATACTGGATGAGATAAAAATAGATAAAGAGGAGGTACTAGAAAG
Source organism: Pristiophorus japonicus (assembly GCF_044704955.1). Taxonomy (NCBI): domain Eukaryota; kingdom Metazoa; phylum Chordata; class Chondrichthyes; family Pristiophoridae; genus Pristiophorus; species Pristiophorus japonicus. The sequence continues at coordinate 92,895,159 of NC_091993.1, read as the reverse complement.
GCTAGCGGTACTTAAAGTGAATTGGAGGATTTCAAATGTTCAAAAAAGGGGAGAAGGATAAACCTGGCCAGTCAGTTTAACATTGGTGATGGGTGGGGGGAATTTTAACCATAAAAACAGGCGGGTTTGGGTCGGGTGGGAGGTTAAAGTGGTAGAAATCTGAATCCCAACCCCAACCGGCCTCCAGCCCGTCCACTTCCAGATTTAACCGAGGCGAAACGGGTGGAGGGCGGCCAACCCACTCCGCCCAAAGATTGGATCAACTGGGCTTGTATTCACTGGAGTTCAGAAGAATGAGAGGGGATCTCATAGAAACGTTTAAAATTCTGACGGGTTTAGACAGGTTAGATGCAGGAAGAATGTTCCCAATGTTGGGGAAGTCCAGAACCAGGGGGCACAGTCTAAGGATAAGGGGTAAGCCATTTAGGACCGAGATGAGGAGAAACTTCACCCCGAGAGTGGTGAACCTGTGGAATTCTCTACCACAGAAAGTTGTTGAGGCCAATTCACTAAATATATTCAAAAAGGAGCTAGATGTCGTCCTTACTACTAGGGGGATCAAGGGGTATGGCGAGAAAGCAGGAATGGGGTACTGAAGTTGCATGTTCAGCCATGAACCCATTGAATGGCGGTGCAGGCTCGAAGGGCCGAATGGCCGACTCCTGCACCTATTTTCTATGTTTCTATGTTTCTATAAAGTTCCCCATGACCGCCCAGGATTGCTGGCTTCCCAAAAGTACAGGGTTGCATTGATTGTACTCACATCACCTTGCGAGCACCTTTGGAGGATTCTGAGATGTGCAGGAACAGAAAAGGCTTCCACTCCGTTAATGTGCAACTCGTGTGTGATGACATGCATCGCATCATGTCAGTTGATACAAGATACCCTGAGAGCACCCATGATGCGTTCATCCGACATGAGAGCGCTATATCTGCCATGTTTCAGCAGCAGCCAAAAGGACAGAGTTGGCTACTGGGAGACAAACAGTATGGCCTCATCACCTGGCTCATGATGCCCCTATGCATAACCCGGACGGAAGCTGACCGGGAATAATACAAGTTGCACATTGCAATGTGCAGCATAATAGAGAGGACCATTGGCATCTTGAAACAGCATTTCTGATCCCTGGACCATTCTGGAGGCGACTTGCAATACTCCCCTGAGATTGTTGGTCAGTTCAATATTGTGTGCTGCATGCTGCATAGCTTAGCTACCATGAGGCAGCAGCAGATGATAGTAGAAGACTCACTTGAGGTGAGAGTGACTGATGATGAGGAGGAAGATGCAGATGACGAGGAGGAGGATGAAGACGAGAAAGCCATTCAACTGCCTGAACCCGGAGCATGACGGCGGAGGAGGGCGGGCCATCGTGCCCCTTTAACGATTGCTCAAGCCTTGGGCCAGCAGCTCATCCATGAACGCTTTGCTGCCTGAAGGCTCAGCGGCAACTATTCCAAATGGACCATGTTTACTGTTTGGACCTCTTCCGTAATGTTGTGTTGTGTTAATGGAACAAATAATGGAAATGATTCTTGTTTACTTCAAAAAGTTGTGTTAATAATGGAACAAATAATGTAAATCATTCTGTTATAATTTAAAATATATTTTATTCAAAAGTTTAACAAACATTTGTTTGTACTTAAATTAACTTTAATAAGCAGGCAGGGGAGTAGAGCTGAGTCCATGATCAGATCATGATCTTATTGACTGGCAGAGCAGGTACGAGGGGCCAAATGACCTACTCCTGCTCCTATTTCTTATGTTTTTATTCTTGTATCAAACGTTAAAGTTTTCAGTTAAGATCACTTACAAACTTTTAAACTTGTAAATTTACGTAACTTGCAAAAAACTTTTAATTTGAGAACAGTTACAACAGTAACAACAATAATAATAATAACAACAGCGGCAAAGAAAGGCTGCACCCGTCTCTCCTCCACCTTATTCTAAGACCGCCCGCTGCGCTTGGTCTTGTTGACTCCACCTCTGCCCGCAGGCGGTGGCACAGTGTTTCTCGGGTTGGTACCAAGCTTATTCTTTCGAACATCTTGGGTAATGCACACTTCTTGATTGGGGGGTCGGGGCAGCTGGTAATGTGGAAGGCCCAGCTTGGGCCTCTTTAGAGGCTGGTCTGGGGATTGGAGTGGGACTGGCAGTTGATTCTGTCAATGGACACAGGGTCTGGGCGTGTTCCCTTATTGCAGCAGCTAACTCTGACATCCCCTCGCTCCTGTTGAGCAACAGTGTGTCAACTACCTGCGACATTCCCTCCCTCATGTGCACCAATATCGTATCTGCTGCCTGAGACATTCCCTCCCTCATGTTCGCAGACAGTGTTCCTATTTCTCGTGAATGTTGTTACTTCGCCCGACAGTCCCAATACTTCATCACCCATCATACTGATGGAGTCCAGGTGTGATTGCATACGGTCAATGCTTTCCGCACTCATTGCCATAATCTGAACCACAACTGTTAGATCCTGCACCTCAGGAGAGTGCTGTCGAGCTTCCCCTCCTCATCCTGGGTGTGGTTCACTGTATCCCACTGGGATCTACAGCCTCAGACGGTGGAGCCCTGGGTGTGCCTCACTGCATCCCACTGGAAACCCCAGCCTCGGACCATGGAATGTTCTTTAGGGTGGCCACCAGTTGGTTCCAGCTTTTCTTCATTTCTTTTGGTGAAACTTTTATGTGACTTCTGCTGGTGTCCAGCTCGTGCCATCTGGCTTCAATTACTGTAACTAGTGCCTCCACTTTATCCTGTAAGAAATTCTTGGTCATTGCATCTTGTATTGCAGCTCCTATTTTTTCCATTGAGAATTAAAGTTCTCACACACAACTGGCTCTTTAAAAATGGCCGAATGCAGACCAGGAGCTGTACTGGGCATGTGCACCCATAGCAATCATGTCAAAAACATTCTTTTTTATTGCGCATACGCAGAAGTGGGGCATCGTTTTTTCAGCACAAACATTAGGCTCCACCCCCTGAAGCTACAGAACAGGCTGCATGGCACCAATTTCAAAAAGTAGAAGGGGGAAACTTGGTACTTATTTTTTTGGAGTAGTTGGGGCCAGATAAAACGGGGTTAACTCTGGCAATAGGCCAAAAAACAGCATTGGGGAAAATTGAGCCCCATGTCTTTACTGCAAATAACAGCTCCTTTCACACAAGGAGTATTGAGTGCTCGGTTTAAAAAAAAAATACACCTCGTATGAAGAGGGGTTCAATTTTTTTCATTCCAGAAACATGTTTTGTTACTTTTAATTTGGCACAATAGTCGCAAGGCCCAAGGTGTGGGTGTGAATAAATGAATACCTTGGTAAAGTGTTAGGAAATATTAATGTTTATTGACTCATATAATCATCAGGCCTCAAATCTGTTACTATTGAATACATAATCTTTATAGAAACCAGCTTATTATCAGTTAATAATTTTATAAACAGGATTATAGAAACAAGATTAGATAAGAGTGAATATTACTTTGTGGAAAGTGATGACTATTCAGCATAGAAGTCATATTATAAACTGAATAAATAATTTTCAGTCATTGTGATGTTTCAAGGATTCAAATAAAAATAGAGGGTGAGTTGATTGTTCCTGACATGAGCATGGCCTTCTAAAATGTATTTTTAACTGGTGCTATGTAAAACCAGAGAAAATTCTCACTCAGGATCATTTTAATGAAAAAAAGAATTTGCTTTGCTTCTTAACTATGTTTAGGGCTGAGATGAGATAACATAGCTCATAGTATTTTAACTTTAGTTTAACTTCATGGATCCCTCAGTCCCTCAGCTAAGTTATAGAATTAAGTTAATAATTCATTTTGTTCAATTAAAAAAAGTAAAAGCGCTTGTCCCTGTTATGTATGTAAACATTGTAACTGTGTAAGACTTGCCACCAGAGGGCGCAACTATTGGAGGACCAAGGATCACCTGCATACTTCGTGCAAGGGAGTATAAAAGGTTGTCTGCCATGCTGCTTATGCACTCTGGAGTTGTATTAAAGAGACTGTCACATCAGTTTTAGCTCACAGTACTCAGTCTTGTGGAGTTCTTCCATACATAACAATTGGCGACGAGTAACAGATTACGAACTTTCACGCGGTCATGGCTGCTGTTGGTATTTTAGAGAGATTTGGGAAGCCTTCATTGAGTGTCTTGACCAGTACTTCATGGCCAACGAGCTGGATGGGGATGATAAAGCGATCAAGCGCAGGGCGATTCTCCTCACCGTGTGTGGGTCCACAATATATGGCCTTATCAAGAATCTGCTAGCACCAGAGAAACTAAAGGAGAAGACATATACAGAGTTGTGTACACTAGTTCGGAACCACCTCAAGCCGAAGGAGAGTGTCTTAATGGCCATGTATCGCTTCTACACGCAACACCATTCCGAGGGTCAGGACATGGCGAGTTATGTCGCCAACCTGAGACGCCTTGCGGGAACTTGCGAATTTGCTGGATATTTGGGGGAAATGCTGCGGGATTTTTTTGTGCTTGACATCGGCCACAAGGTCATTCTTCGCAAGCTGCTGTCCGCTGAATTCCTAGAACTGAGCAAGGCCATCACGATAGCCCAGGCATTCATAACCATGAGCGATAATACCAGACAAATATCTTCCTAGCAGAAGCTCACCGGCAAGTACTGTGCATAAAATAACGTCGCTAGCAGGCAGAACTGCATATGACAGGGCCTCTACGTCTACAGCTGCAAGATCTAGGATGACTCAGAGTCCACCATCGGGCGTGAATGCAAATCCATGTTGGCGCTGCGGGGGTAATCATCGAGCCCATCAATGTCGATTCAAGCACTACGTTTGCAAAGGCTGCAAAACAATGGGGCACTTCCAGCAAATGTGCAAGAGTGCTCTGACTCACCACGTGGCAGAGTCAGCAGAGGATGATCGATCCGGAGCGGATCACGCAGAACAAACAAGAGAGGCAACTCAACCCGAGGAAGAAGTGTATGAGGTACACACCTTCACCACCAAGAGCCCTCCTATAATGCTGAAAGTCAAATTGAACGGTATTCCGGTATCAATGGAGTTGGACATGGGGGCGAGTCAGTCAATTATGAGCCAGAAGACTTTTGAGAAACTGTGGGGCAACAATGCACAAAGGCCAAAACTAAGTCACCAAGCTGCACACCTACACCAAAGAGCTCATACCAGTCATTGGCAGTGCGGCAGTTAAGGTATCGTACGATGCGGCTGTGCATGATTTATCGCTGTGGAATGTACCAGGTGATAGCCCAACGCTATGCGGCAGAAGCAAGTAGGGAAAAATTCGATGGAACTGGAACGACATCAAAGAACCATCTTCAGAGATGATGCCTCGTGCGCCCAAGTGCTGAGCAAGGTTCAGTCGCTATTTGAACTAGGCATCAGCAACTTCACAGGCGCCAAGGTGCAGATCCATCTAGTCCCCGATGCAAGGCCCATTCATCACAAGGCTCGAGCGGTTCCATGTATGATGAGGGAGAAAGTCGAGATTGAACTGGTCCAACTTCAACGAGAGGGAATCATATTGCCAGTCGAGTTCAACGAGTGGGCCAGTCCAATTGTTCCAGTGTTTAAAAGCAATGGCACGGTCAAAATCTACGGAGACTACAAGGTAACGATTAACCGAGTCTCGTTACAAGACCAGTACCCGCTACCCAAGCCGGATGACCTGTTCACAACGTTAGTCATTCACCAAGTAGGACCTAACTTTCGCCTACAAGACACAGGAGCTGGCTGAATCTTCGAAAAGATTGACATGCATCAATACGCACAAAGGACCGTTTGTATACCACAGGTGCCCTTTTGGGATTCGCTCAGCTGCTGCCATCTTCCAAAGGAACATGGAGAGTCTGCTGAAGTCAGTTCCGCACACCGTTGTGTTTCAAGACGACATCCTGATCACCGGTCGTGACACCACCGAACACCTGCACAACCTGGAAGAGGTTCTAGGTCGACTAGACAGAGTGGGACTCAGGCTGAAACGTTCCAAGTGTGTTTTCCTGGCGCCAGAGCTCGAATTTTTGGGGAGAAAGATTGCGGCAGACGGCATCAGACCCACGGACTCAAAGACGGAGGCCATCAAGAATGTACTCAGACCACAGAATGTGATGGAGCTGTGTTCGTTCCTGGAACTCCTCAACTATTTTGGTAACTTTCTACCCGGGTTAAGCACTTTGCTGGAACCGTTGCACATGTTGTTACATAAGGGTGACTACTGGGTTTGAGATAAATCTCAAGAGACAGCCTTTGAGAAGGCCAGAAACCTACTTTGTTCTAATAAGTTACTTGTACTGTATGACCCGTGTAAACGATTAGTGTTAACTTATGATGTATCTTTGTACGGGGTCAGCTGTGTGTTACAGCAAACCAATGCATCGGGAAAACTTCAACCGGTTGCATATGTGTCTATAAGTCTGTCTAAGGCTGAAAAAGCGTACAGTATGGTTGAGAAACGGGTGTTAGCATGTGTGTATGGGGTTAAGAAAATGCACCAATACGTATTTGGACTTCGGTTTGAGCTTGAAACCGACAACAAATCGCTCATTTTGCTGTTTTCAGAAAGCAAAGGTATAAACACCAATGCTTCATCCCGCATCCAAAGATGGGCACTAACATTGTCCGCCTACGACTGTTATCCGCCATAGACCAGGCACGGAGAACTGTGCTGATGCCCTCAGTCGGCTACCATTGCCCATTACCGGGGTGGAAATGGCGCAGCCTGCAGACTTGCTTCTGGTCATGGATGCTTTTGAGAGCGAGGGGTCACCCGTCACTGCTCGCCAGATCAGGACCTGGACCAGCCAGGATCCTGTGCTATCACTTGTAAAAAGTTGCGTCCTCAATGGGAGCTGGTCGGCCGTTCCCGGGGAAATGCAAGATGAAATTAAGCCGTTTCACCGACGCAAGGATGAAATGTCCATCCAGTCGGATTGTCTCTTATGGGGTAATCGCGCGATTTTTGCCAAAAAAAGGCAGGGAAACGTTTATACGCGACATACACAATATCCACCCAGGCATTGTCATGATGAAGGCTATAGCCAGATCGCATGTTTGGTGGCTCGGCATTGACTCGAACTTAGAGTCATGCGTACATCAGTGCAACACGTACTCACAATTGAGCAATGTACCAAGGGAGGCTCCATAGAGTCTGTGGTCATGACTCTCCAAACCGTGGTTCAGGATCCACGTAGATTTTGCTGGCCCCGTTCTCGGAAAGATGTTTTTGATTGTAGTGGGTGCTTACTCTAAATGGATTGAATGCGTAATCATGTCATCCAGCACATCCAGTGCCACCATTGAAAGCCTCCGAGCTATGTTCGCCACCCATGGCTTGCCGGACATCCTTGTCAGTGACAATGGATCATGTTTCACCAGCACAGAATTCAACGAGTTTATGACCCGCAATGGAATCAAGCATGTCAGGTTTGCCCCGATAAGCCTGCATCCAATGGTCAAGTTGCACGGGCAGTCCAAACTATCAAGCAGAGCTTGAAACGCGTGACAGAAGGCTCCTTGCAGAAACGCATATCTCGGGTTCAGCTCAGCTACCGGATGTGACCCCATTCGCTCGCTGGGGTTCCCCCTGCAGAATTGTTAATGAAGAGAGCATTCAAACTCAGGCTCTCCCTAGTCCACCCGGATCTAAATGATCATGTAGAAACCCGGCGTCACTGGCAAAACATGTACCACGATCGCACGGCTGTATCGCGTGACATTGCTGTTAACGACCCTGTATTTGTCCTTAATTACGGTCAAGGTCCTAAATGGATCACTGCCACTGTCTTGGTCAAGGAGGGAAATGGAGTGTTTATAGTCAAACTATTGAATGGACAAACGTGCAGAAAGCATTTGGATCAGACCAAACTGCGGTTCACCAACAACCAGGAACAACCTGAAGAAGACATCACCATCATCGATCCACCAACACACACCCAACCAGCAATCGACCTCGCTGTCAATCAAGAGGATGAACTCACGTTTCCCAACAGTCCTGTCAGACCAGCCATGCCGCAGTGCAGCAATGATCTGACCAACTCACCCACGCCAGAGTTTGAACTCAGACGATCAACCAGAGAGCATAGGGCCCTAGATCGTCTCAACTTGTAAATAATTTGTATCAAAGACTTTGGAGTGGGGTGGGAGGGAGTGATGTTATGAATGTAAACATTGTAACTGTGTAAGACTTGCCACCAGAGGGCGCAACTGTTGGAGGCCCAAGGGTCACCTGCACACCTCGTACAAGGGAGTATAAAAGGTTGTCTGCCATGCTGCTTAGGCATTCTGGAGTTGTATTAAAGAGACTAAGGTCACATCAGTTTTAGCTCACAGTAGTCAGTCTTGTGGAGTTCTTCCATACTTAACAGTCCCAAACACAAACTGTTCATATTGGACTTTACTGTTTGATTTTGACGCTTTACTTCATTGCAGATTGGAAGAGAGTGAGCCATCGGTTCTTTAGGGGTCAAGAGCCATGCTCACTGATCTGTAGCTTCGGGGGATGGTGCCTAATGTCTGTGCTGAAAAAACGATACCCCACCTTTTGCATATGCACAATAAAAAAGGAAGTTTTTGACATGATTGCTATGGGTGCGCATGCCCAATACAGCTCCCGGACTGCATTCAGCCATTTTTAAAGAGCCAGTTGTGCGTGAGAACTTTAATTCTCATTGGAAAAAATAGGAGCTGCAATACAAGATGCAACGTGGCTCAATGATCAAGAGTTTCTACATATTGGCTGTATTTTGATACTTCTGATATAGATGTAATTATGTTAAATAAATATACATTTCTTGTATTCTGACTGAACCTTAGAACTCGAGTGGAACCATTTTGGTGCAAATTTTAATAAGTTGGCATCTGTTTTCCTGGGCCTATTTTCCTGGTTTAGAAATCCACTGAGACAATTTGGACCTGAGCCAACAAATGTTCACTGAGACAATTCTGAAGAAAATTCAGTTGGCAGAAATCCCAATCAATTTTTGTAGTCAGACTTCATTTGCATTGACTAGGTGAGCTGCCAGAGCTAATCGTGCTACTTTTAGACAGCTCGCCAGCTCCGAGGGTGAGACATTTCAGCAAGCCCATGGCAACAGCACCTTAAAGGCGTGCGGTAGCAGAATCGGGAGTGAAATGGAGCAGAAAGGACATTTTTGTAGCACCCACAATAGCGAGGAGATGAAATAATGGAAGCCATTAAAGGCTCAAAACACAAAAGACAGTGCTGAAAAAAATGACTGAGATTTACTTGCAGCTTTCCCTGACTACAGGGCAGGATCTCTTTAAATACCATTGGAAATGGTCACCCCCTACTCTACACATCCCATGGATTGTGGGTGGGTTGAGAAAGTAACAGCAGCAACATGCATTGAGATGAAAATATCATCAGGGTCTTAATTGCATAATTTAACACCTATTTACATACATTGATGAGGCCCCTGTTGCTCCAGCATGAGCAGAAATGGAATACCAATATATAACCAACAGCACATATAGCCTGACCTTCACATACTCTAGATGGTGGCCTGAACATTATTAAACTGTAACACCGTCGTCCAGCTGGGTGAGACTACACTCACCTGGTTCCATTCTTAGCTATCTAATCGTAGCCAGAGAATCACCTGCAATGACTTATTTTCCTTTTCCCGCATCATTACCTCTGGTGTCCCCCAAGGATCTATCCTTGACCCCCTCCTATTTCTTATCTACAGGCTGCCCCTCAGCAACATCTTCCAAAAACACGGCATCATTTTTCACATGTGCGCTGACAACACTCAGCTCTATCTCACCACCACTTCTCTGGACTTCTCCACTTCCTCTAAATTGTCAGACTGCTCTGTACTGGATGAGCAGAAAGTTCCTCCAACTAAATATTGGGAAAAGCAAAGACATTTTCTTTGGTTTCTGCCACAAACTCCTTTCCCTAGCCGCTGACTCCATCCCTCTCCCTTGCATCTGTGTGAGGCTGAACCAGACTGTTCGCAACTTTGGTGTCCTAGTTGATTCTGAAATGAGCTTCCGACCACATATCCACACCATAACTAAGAGCACCTATTTCCACTTCCGTAAAATCGCCCATCTGCGCCCCTGCCTCAGCTCATCTGCTGCTGAAGCTCTCGTCCATGCCTTTGTTACCTCTAGACTTGACTATTCCAATGCATTCCTGGCTGGCCTTCCACATTCTACCCTACGTAAACTTGAGGTCATCCAAAACTCGGCTGCCCGCATTCTAATTCGCACCAAGTCCTGTTCACCCATCAATCCTGCACTCGCTGACCTACATTGGATCCGGTTAAGCAACGCCTCAATTTTAAAATTCTCATTCTTATTTTCAAATGCCTCACTCCTCCCTATTTCTGTAATCTCCTCCAGCCCCACAACCCCCCCTGAGATATTTGCACTGCTCTAATTCTCACCTCTTGAGCATCCCTGATTTTAATCGCTCCACCGTGTCTTCAGCTGCCAAAACTCTGGAATGCCCTCCCTAAACCTCTCCACCGAGCTTCCTCTCTTTCCCACTTTAAGCCACTCCTTAAAATCTATCTCTTTGACCAAGCTTTTGGTCATCTGCCCTAATTTCTCCTTATGTGGCTTGGTCTCAAATTTTGTTTTGTAACACTCCTGTGAAATGCCCTGGGTCATTTTGCTGCGTTAAAGGCGCTATATAAATACAAGTTGTTATTGAAGGTAGGATGGAATGATTTTTAATGGACTATCTGCGAACACAACTTGTACAAGTACATTTAGAAAGAAAAACACCAAGTTCTTCAGTTCATGGGTTTCATTGCTTCAAGACTCCAAACCTTTGAGTTCCACCTGCAACTTTGGGTCAAATATAAATGCAAGGCCATTTCCTATGGGTCATGGGAGTGAAATTACCAAAACAAAAGCTATAAAGCTAATTTATTTAGCTTCAAACCCCAAAAGAACAACCAAAGCCATGAGGCTTTGTTATACTCCCTACTATGTTCAAGTAGAATCATAGCGCTGGCTTTCACAATATGCATTATTTGCATTGTGTGTAAAACTGAATTATTTATTCCAATCAGAACTAAACTACCTCTTCGTTACCACGTGCCCATTCGGGTGCACGGCATTTTCAATGCCCACTCGTACAGTTTGATACCACTCTTGGAGACTGAAATTAAATACTGGATTTTAATAGACTTCTTGCTTAAAGTTCTGTAAGTGCATTTGCTTCCAACACTGAGGATTAAGTAACAAGTTTTCATGTTATAATTGAAGAGTACTCTCGCTAAACACATATTGCCCTTTCACATTCTATCAAATTCTGGCATCAGTTTAGTATCAAAACAGTCAATTTCTGCCAGAACGTAAAATAGGACTTCTATCACTTTGCAATAAAATATGAATATTGAATAAAAAGGTTACTGACAACTTAGTTGATTTGTCCACCTTTGTGGGAATAGTTTGCCCTTAGAATGGGGTTAATGTGGGAATGACAGCACAAGAAAGTAAGTTGTATTTTTTAAGATAGAAATTTCTATTTTGGGTCTTACAGTCCCTTTGCACCATGAACAGCAATTCACTATTTTATTTGTTTTTGCTTTGCGTCAGCCAAATTTTGAAAAGAAAAGTTGGCGCAGTTTCTATCTGGGTTTATTTTCCGTGTTTTCATTTATAATAATAATCATAATTTTCTCAGCACTAAGATAAAATGGAGCAAAACACTTCTCATACTACATCCCATCAAACTTTGGATCAATACATGAATGTGCAGAAATACCTACAGGCACTACGAGGTGGGGTGAGGGAGTTGTCTTTTGGACATAGGCAATTATTTTAGAATGAGGATTGGGCTAAAACATTATTTGTACTGACAACAATTGTCAAATTCAAATGCTGGCCCATTCTATAGTTCTGGACACTTTTCCAAACATCTACATTATAAATCTGTAGCAAATCACTTTTAAAGATGCATGCGACGGACTTTCATTATTTCAAACATTGTAAAGGTCATTCACTCCTCAGCAGTATCACACCCACACATTACAGTTTGAGTTATACTCTGCACTACACCTCAATGTTTGATTTGTTCTGATTTAATATATTTTCTGAATATAGCTGGACATTTCATTCTTTATTCTGTAGCATTGTGCTGAATCCAATATTGACCTTACTTAATTTTTTTAAGTTATGGATTTGTATATATGTAACAATTAAAAATGCTTGTAGTGGAAGATATACTCAGCTGTAGTAAGAAAAGCATGGCAGAATCCGAAAGTGTAAGCCTGAATGTCAGAACACAAAGAGTGAAACACAATCTTGAGATTCTTTGGGAACCGATCTTGCTTTTCTATTGTGGATTATAGATTGTGCTACATGGTGAAAACCTTCTGAACATCCCTGATTATAATTGCTCAACCATCAGTGGCTGTGCCTTCTGTTGCCTCGGCCCCAAGCTCTGGAATTCCCTCCCTAAACCTCTCCATCTTGCGACCTCTCTTTCCTCCTTTAAGACGCTCCTTAAAACCTACCTCTTTGACCAAGGTCACCTGCCCTAATTTGTATGGCACGGAGTCAAATTTCTTGTCTCATAATACTCCTGTGAAGCGCCTTGGGACGTTTCACTATGTTAAAGGCACTATATAAATACAAGTTGAAACATTACTTGTTGTTTGGCAATTGAAACTCTTCGGAACTGATCTAGATTTAACTTTACACTCACCAAAAGCCCTTTCTTGACCGTTAACATGAGGAAATGAAAATTCAGATATACCTTTTGTCAAGTCAAAATAGTTGGCAGAGAGGAGGGAAGCCCACGAAGATGAGAGGCAGTGATAACATGAAAAAATAAATAAAGAATCACAGATGGGGAATGAAATACACTGTTGTTTGAAAGCTGACAACTTACTTTGATTTTCGCTTCATTGCATCTGGAAAGCAACTCGTCCCTGGTGATTGGCAAGGTATTGATAGAGAATTTTCTAGCCTTATTACAGTCTTGTAATGTTTTCCAAACCATCTGTTATTGGCCAGACAATGGTTCTATCTTTATAACTGCCATATTCTGCTGACTGGATCATATTTTAAACTAGTTGTTAAGTAGCTAAATAAGTTAGTCAGGTACATTGTTATATAATTCCTGTTTAAACATGTTAAATAGGCAATGTACTCATTTTAGGTTGGATTACAATTCAACTGAAAACAGCAAAACCAAGCGCAAATTCTGTTCAGCACAACTTGAGTTTCCACGATATTTTGTGCAAATTAAAAAAAAATCACACTAAAAGCCAGCCAAATCCACAAAACTGGCCATGCTCATAGATCAAATGTACCAACATTGTGAGTTTTTGCTAATTGCGTATGTTTGCGGGCCTTTGAGGAGGCTCTATAAATGAAACTTTTTTTAGGGCCAAGGACACTAATAGACACATTTTAAAAGCTTTTGAATATATATGTTTTTAATTTACTGAGAAACTGACTACTATACACCAATATAACTTTTTAAAGTTATTTAAAATCAGGTCACTCATAGTTTGTGGACAAAGCACTCTGATTAAAGATACTTATTTTTTGTGAATTATGATGTTCTAAAATGCTGCCCAATTGCGCTGGTTCATGGCAAATTTTACGTTTGGCAATATGCAAATGAGTTTGAATGAAAAGCACTTTTGAAAACTAGCGCAACTTTGGGTGCAATTTGCACCCGGATCGCCGATTATGCCTAAAATGGAAACTCTCAACCATGATGTTTAAAACTCTCTCTGAAGTAAATTCATTTTGAGTTATATTGATAAACATTGCTGCAATCCTATGAATTTCTGCATTCTGGTTTTTCATACGTTAGTAGTTTGCTTGTTTCCCATCAGGGATGTGTTTAATAATTGTGTTTGAGATTTTAAGTAGTTAAAGAAGATGAAACATTGTGCTTGTAATTCTCATGATTGTTATCAACGCTCTTCTCTGATAAGCCAATGGGATTGCAGTATGACCGATTGATTCACAAAATGCCACTCCCTCCTCTCATAGTTTGACCAATGTCCTATGGTGTTCTCAGCAGCCAAATTCATCCAATAGAAGCAACCACATTGATGTGACAGAAGTTGGGATCAGTGCTCCCAATCAACTAGTTCAACCACCAATTGCTTGAGTAACTACACACCACACAGTTCAATTATCTGCTACAATCTTTATCTACCTTTACAGTGCGGCCTGAGAAAGTTAGGGGTAGAAATTACTGTTGGCAGTGTTATCATATGCATAAAGCAGACGCAAACCAAATTCCTCTCTCTGTTAGTTTAGCATGGGCATGAATGTGTTTATATGACTCAGTGCGGCAGCAGTGGCAGTTATTTCTACCCAATAGTCATTCGTACAGCATAGTGGTGTAAATGTGAGCTCATTTGATTAACACACATGTGTTTTAGCTCTTGTAATCTCCAACCATGCCACGCATGATCATTGAAACACTATGATGTATCAGATGATCAGGAGTGGTTGGAAGTAGCCCTTTTTCCTCCCCTGAAGGTGTTGACTCCTTTTTGGGATCTGATTCCATGGGCACCAGTCCTCCTTCCTGTACATTGCCCAAGTGACTTTTTTCATATGTGCACTTTGACATCGGCTATTGGGTCCAGATGTCCACATACAAGCACCTCCCGCAGGGAGTGCTGGATAGTCATCAGGAGTGGAAACTCTGCCTAATGGGTGGAATATTCTGTCTAAGGAATAGAGTAATGGTGGGGTGTAAAAAGTGTTGCCTTGAATACAGTTTTCTTCTAATTGTACTAAATAAAATTGACTCTTCTAGATGGAGCTCACAGAATAAACTACTGATTTGAAGGGACTGTAGGTCGATAGATACAGTTGGTTCATCAATAATCTGCCTTATTAGCTTCATTAGAGTATGTCATTTTCTAAATTCAAATACATTGGCCCCAAGTTTCCACATGATTTGCTCCTGATTTTTAGGAGCAACTGGTGGAGAACGGAGTATCTTAGAAATTGGAATTCTCCACATTTAAGTTTTCTGCAGTTCTCGTCAGGTCGAACAGTTTCACTTTTGAACAGAATTTTTTTTTCAAAAGGGGACATGTCCGGCCACTGACGCCTGATTTGAAAGTTTCCACAGTGAAAACGTACTCCAAACTAACTTAGAATGGAGCAAGTGAAGATTTTTGTACGCTTGAAAAAATCTTGTCTACAAAGTAAAAAATCAGGCGCAGGTTACAAATTAGGCGTCGGGAACGAGGTGGGGGGGGAGGAGGGAAGTCATTAAATTCTACAATAAATCCTTAGTTATAC
Organism: Pristiophorus japonicus; assembly: GCF_044704955.1. Classification (NCBI taxonomy): domain Eukaryota; kingdom Metazoa; phylum Chordata; class Chondrichthyes; family Pristiophoridae; genus Pristiophorus; species Pristiophorus japonicus. Next base: position 92,879,896 of record NC_091993.1, on the reverse strand, counting down.
TTATACAAATATTATACAAATAAATCCAACCTGAATAAAAATTTATAAGCAAAGAAAAGATTAAATAAACCATGTTCCTACCTGTGTGAAAGTGCTTCAGGCAGGCCTTTCAGGCAGCGGTTTGCTGTCGGGACCGACCGACGGCGGGGGAGGGAGAAAGCTGCAAGAAGCCTCAGTGCTGATCATGGGAGGGCAATGTGGTTTTATTAAAAAATGTTAAAAATTGAACAGCTACAAAGAATTAGAATAGTCTCAAACAAGTGCATGTGTCCCGTTTATCACAGTCTATCTTTAATTACAGAATGCACTCCCTCACACACAGAAATATCAAGAAAATTAAAATACAAGCCTTTGCAAGGGTTCAATAAACAAATTTTCACTTTTTCTGCAGCACTTTTTAAAATGGCCGAGTGCCAATGTTTACTTCAGACTGCGCGTGCGCGAACACTCCAACGCGCACGCGCAGGGTTGCCGGCACTATAAAAACTCATTTAAATTGTACCCGCCCCCTCATACTTACAATATCGGCGCGAGTGGTAGGCTCCGCCCCCTGTGCGCCACGCCAAGCAGACATCGAGCTGCAAGGCGCTCGAGAATACCGCGTTTTTTTTCAGGCACCGTTTTCGGCGCGAAAAACGGGCACCCAGCTCGGAGGGGCGCCTGTTTTGCTGTGTGTGGAAACTTGGGGCCATGGGTACTAATGTAAGGTATGAAGTAGCTTCAACTGTTATTTTAAAATAGATTAATATCGCAGTATTCCTGAGGCACACATTATATAGCATGTTACTTACTGCATTTTCAAGTAACCAAGTAATAGTCATACAAGGAGGTCTGAGATTGCTTCAATGGCTTTCTTTATGACTTGCACTGGTAGTGTTATCCTGCCAATTGAACCCTTCTCCTCGCGAGATCTAAGAGAAAACCTCTTTTTGTTTAAGGTTGCGCACGATATCACTGGCAGTCTCCACTGATGCCATTTTCAAACTCAAATGCAACAAATTATCGTCTCTCCAGAGACGATTGCAAACTTCGTCCTTAGGCAAAATGAATTTGCTTAACCAAGCTATCTCGTTACTTTTAGGTTGAATGCACTGCATTGTTTCCTTATGAAATATTAACTTGTGATCTAAACTTTAGCAGCAATGAAGTAATGTTCTATTAAACTTTCATGGCTTTTTATTCGTAAAACTTAACTAATTTAAAAAAAAATCGCCCTGAATTTGTGGTCGGAGGCCTCCCGCGGGGAAATGACACCGATCCGCAAATAAAATGACCGCGTACCTGGTGGTCCGGGAGGTACAGAGATTCGTGGTCCTGGGTCTCTCCAGGTACCCACAGTTAGAGGCCTACGTATCCCGTGGCAGACGCAGTTCGTAAACATCCCTGGGATCACGTGGGCTGGCCCAAAGAATGAAAGAAGGGGATCCCCATTCATGCTTATGGGGATTCCATGTGTAAGGAAACCCCGTAAGTATGAATGGGAACATCCCCAAAAATACATCTACACTTCAAATTTAAAAAAACATTACATATTTTAAAATAAATTAAAATGGCATTTAATTAAATATTTAAAACAAAATTAATTTTTTTGAAAAATAAATTTACGTGTTTTAAAGGAACTAAATATAAATTTACTGCACCGGATATAAATGATTGACAACATTTTATTTAATGTTTTTTTTTAACTCTTACGCTGATAAGAGCAGGCCTTACGCCTGCTTTTACCAGGCTTAAGCATTTCACAGGCATTCGCTGGGCAAATAGCCCTCTCTGCCCACATTTGTCCTTTTCCCAGCGATGTGCTGGATCATTCTTGACAAATTGCAAGTTCGGGTTTTCGCGCCTGCGCTTCGTGTGGAAAAACCCGGAATTTGCGCGACCCTTACGAGGTGCGTATGCACACACGGGCCTCAAATTATGGCCCAATGTTGGTTATTTTATGAAGTGTTCAGATTAGGCAAGTCTGCGACAGTTCTAGATGAGGCAGTGCTGAGCTGCCGAGCTGCCACTGCAATATTCATATAGTTACTTTAAACTTATTGGACTCATGGGCTGCTTAAAAAAGGTTGTACACATCTTTGTATCTCGCTTTTAATTATCCTTGCAACATTTTCTTATCAAGGAGATCGACTGGTGTTGATTAAAAGGTGGTTATTTTCTCAAAGCTTCCGGGGCTTTGTGGTAATTTAAAAAATATACGTGGCTTAAAAAAATCATAACATTGTGAGCACAAGTGAGTTATAGGCGTAACTAAAGTACGCCCAGATCTCGATTTTTACATCTGTCCATCAAACCCTCTCTCTCAACATGCCCCAACTCTCAATTGGTATCATCAGCAGATCTCTTAACTTTGCAACTAGATTTTTAGGTGTAATTCTTTAAGCGCTTTTTGTTTAATTTCTCCTCACTGAGACATGCTCTGTATTTTTATGCCGTAAATATAAGTCACATTAAAAGTGGAAAAGTTTCCCCAATTGCAGCTTCTTAAACATGCTGTGCCTTTTTGTTCTGCAGAGTCAGCAGTGTGAGCCCTTCCCTTTAATTGAGGGAAGAGCTCCTCAGACATGGCAGCACTGTGTGGCCAAGTGCATAGCGCTGCTGAAGTGCCCATCCCGTTACTGCCCCAGGAAGGAAGTGGAGCACTTTGCCCGAATTTATCGAGAGGGGCGAGACTTCTGCGCCTGGCGCTAAGTCTTGCGCCTCCGGAGTGTTACCGCCCCGAAATGGGCCAAATTTCTCCCCCATAATCTTATTTTATTAAACTGAGGATCCCATCTGTGTTTTTTCAAAAATAAAAACACAGAGAATAGTGGCTAATGGATGTTTTTGGAACTGGAGGGGTGAAAACAGTTTATCTTAAACTAACAAAATTTATCGGAGTGCGGCTTTAATAGAAGTTGTGGTAATTGATTTTTATCATGTGTAAAAGTGATGATGCAACTCCATGGTTAGCAGATTGCAATTTAGAGTGGTGTTTAGTTTTGACTTAGTATCGCAGAGCGGTAAATTATTAAGCATCAAGTTGTGCACAGGAGGAGAGGTTAACTGAGGAAGGAGAGCTAATAATCTGGTTATCCTCTGTGGCAAAAGAAAACAGAACAGCAAGATTCAATTAACAACACTGTCCAGATCCAGGACTATAAGGTGCCCAGCTGAATTATATTAGACATGAATTTGTCATGCTTAAATGTGAAATTGTTCATTAAATCTAGCCAATAAAATACATTAGCTTTTAATAATTAGTTACAGTGTACAAACAGTTCATTATTATTTATTATTCAACAGTACAAAATGTTCATTCTGAAAATTACATATCTCCTGTGAAGTCACTACAGTTTTACTGCACAGTAATTGTAGAAGAATATTGGTGGTACAGATGTGCATATGCTGAGCACATTGTGCTTGTATGGATGAGACAATTCGAATAATAACTTTGAGGATTGAACTGAGCCGAGGATATAAGAGATGCCTGCTCTAAAAAAATATAGATTGCTTATGTAAGAAAGAAAGACTTGCATTTATATAGCACCTTTCATGAGTTCAGGACCAAAGTGCTTTACAGGCAATGATGCACTTTTGAAGTGTAGTCACTGTTGTAATTTAGGAAATGTGGCAGCCAATTTGGACCCAGCAAGGTCCCACATACAGAAATGAAATAAATGACTAGATAATCTGCTTTGGGTATTGGTTGAAGGATAAATATTGGCCAGGACTCCAGAAGAACTCTTTTACAAGGATCTGAGAGAGCAGACGGGGCTTCAGTTTAAAGTTTCATTTGAGGGACCGCACCTCTGACAGTGCAGCGCTCCTGCAGGACTGCACTAATGTGTCAGCCTAGATATTGTTCAAGTCTCAGCCTTCTGTTTGAGAGGCGAGAGTGTTACCACAGAGCCAAGACTGACATTTGTAATTTGATGAAACGTGTAGTAATGCACAGGGGTCAAAAAATTATGCACGAAAGGATCAATTTTAACCCTGCCTGTCCAATGGAAACTGGGAGGGCATTTAAAATGGCCCAAGCGACTTTTCATCACCAACCACACTATCTCCTCATGGGTTCCGATCTTAACCTGCATCCACTGAACAATACCAGTATCCTTCTTTAAATCATGTCAATGGAGCCGATCAGCAATTTTAACTGGAGGCCTGCGCAGTCTAATCATTGTGGCTACCCCACCAAGCCTAACAGGACGAAGAGCAGGAGTCCAAAAAGGCGAGTGGATTTTCTTTTTTTTTAGCTTTCCTTGTGGGTTCAGCAGAAGCAGGAATATTCCTTCATGCCCCCATCAGGAAAGTCTCGGCCTCCCCTTCCTCCTGGCTTGCTCCTACCACAAGGATCTCTCCAACCCCCTCCCAACCATTTTACCAGAGTGCTGGGGATCGTTCCTTCAAGTCTCCGGCAGCCTCCTTCTGCTGCCCGACTGCACATTCTCATCCACTGGCCAGCTGCCGCATCCCGCGAGGGTTGGCTGGGAGACTATACAAACGAGGCTCAGGAGTGAAAATCTTCCTGCTTCACGCTGCCAGAGTCCTGTCAGTTTGCTGTCATTCTTGGCCCTCACCTGCGCGATTCCGGCCTTGAGTTAATTCCTGGGCTTTTATAAATTTATGATGAATGCAATAAATTCAACCCATGTCGGCTTAAAAAGGGACCTGAGAATAATAGTAAATGCATCACTTTCAATATCCAGATAATGCTCTGAAGTATTTAAGAGAAGCTCATAGAGTTTTTGGATATAAAGTCAGCAGGGGTTATTCTAAATCTTTGTAATGTTGAATGACATAGATGTTAGATTTAAGATCAATGCAAAATTAATGATTAGCCTGAGGTATACCAGTGCTGTGGTACTAATTGCTGAGAAGGTGGATTTACAAGGATGTCTCTCTATGTAACCCAAGCTCCCTTCGTGTCTATTTGTATGTGGATTTTGGCTACCAATCCAGACTGGAGCCTTTTCCTTGTGTTGCGTAGACTCGGCTCGTATTCCTTTTTAAATATAGAAAATTAAGGGATGATCTAACGGAGGTGTTTAAGATCCTTAAAGGATCTGATATCCAGATAGAATGGCTTGTCCGACATCCAATACTGAATAAGCAGAAATTTCCTCCAACTAAATATTGGAAAGACCAAAGCCATTGTCTTCGGTCCCCGACACAAGCTTTGTTCCCTAGCCACCGACTCCATCCTTCTCCCTGGCAGCAGTCTGAGGCTGAACCAGACTGTTTGCAACCTTGGTGTCATATTTCTCTCCAAGATGAGCTTCCAACCACATATCCGCACCATGACTAAGGCCGCCTACTTCCACCTCCGTAACATGGCCCAGTTCCGCTCCTGCCTCTGCTCATCGGCTGCTGAAACCCACATCCATGCCTTTATTACTAAAATGTGCTAATTTCTTTAACAGTTCAAGTGATTTATTGGTGACTTATAGCTGTTTTTAGTTAATTCAGGGAAAACCTCTGTCCAGAGAGTGGTTAGAATGTGGAACTTGCTGCCACAAGAAGTAGTTAAGGCAACTAGTGTAAATGCATTTAAGGGGAAGCAATATAAAAACATGAGGGAGAAAGGAATAGAAGGCAATGTTGATGGCATTAGATGAAGAATTGTGGGAGGAGGCTCCTGGGGAGCACTAAAAATGGCATGGATCCGTTGGGCTGAATGGCCTGTTTCTGTGCTGTAAATACTATGTAATCTAATACTATGTAATGTTATCTCTATACTTGACTATTCCAATGCACATCTTTCACCCTCCATAAACTTGAACTCATTTAAAACTGTGCTGCCCGTATCCTAACTTGCACCAGGTTCCATTCCCCCATCACCTCTGTGCTCGCTGACATTGGCTCCCAGTTGAGCAACTCCTTGATTTTAAAATTCTCATCCTTGTTCTCAAATCCCTCTATGGCCTCACCCCTCCCTACCGATGTAACCTCCTCCAGCCCTGAAACCCTCCGAGATATCTATGTTCCTCCAATTATGGCCTCTTGCACATCCCTGATTTTAATCACTTCACCATTGGCGTCCGTGCCTTCAGCTGCTGAGAACCTAATCTCCAGAATTCCCTACCTAGACCTTTCCGCCTCTCTTTCCTCCTTTAAGATGTTCCTTAAAATCTGACTCTTACTTAGCTTGATGCCAAATGTTGTTTGATAACGCTCCTGGAATGTTTTACTACATTAAAGGTGCTATATAAATGCAATTTGTTGTTGTTGATAGGGTAGAAAAACTATTTCCACTGGAGAGTGAGAGAATGCAGGAAAAGGTGGTATAACCTTAAAATTAGAGCCAAGCTGTTGAGGGGTGATATCAGGAAGCACTTATTCACACAAAAGTAGTGGATATCTGGAACTCTGCACCCTATAAAGCTGTTAAGGTTTGGTCAATTGAATATTCTAAAACAAGCATTGATAGATTTTTGTAAGGCAATAGTATTAAGGGTTATGGAACTAAGGTGGGTAGGTGGAGTTAAAATACAGGTCAGCCATGATCCTTTTACTTTCCAAAGTCCCTTGAGGCATTGTCACCTCCTAAATCTGTGTTCATCCTCCTTGCACCCTGTGATTGATTCTTTACAATCAGGTTTTCGCCCATCCCACAGTGTCACAAGGGTCCCAGCCAAAGTTACAAATGACATTCTCTGTGACTGCGCTATCTTATACTTCCTTGTCCTCTTCAACCTCTATGCAACCTTTGATAATATCAACACTCACCCCCCCTCCCCCTTCAATGCCTCCATGCAGTTTCCCTTGTTTGGTTCTATTCATACCTATCCAATCATAGTCAGAGCATCTCCAACCAATGGCTTCTCTTCCTACTACCGCCAGAATTCTCCAAGGATCTATCTGGCCACATCTTCTTCCCGATCTAAATGCTGACCTTTGGTGATCTCATCTGCAGACCCATCTCCTGCTCCCTCGACCCTATTCCCACTAAACTGCTGACCATCCAACTTCTCTTCCTGGCCCCCATGTTAGCTGATATTGTTAACTGTTCCCTCTCCTCAGATACTGTCCCTCTCGCCTTCAAATCTGCCATCATCATCCCGCTCTTTATAAAAAAAAAACCTTCACCCCTCTGTCCTTGCAAAGTACCTCCCCATCTCCAACCTCCTTTTACTCTCCAAAGTCCTTGAATGTGTTGTCAACTCCCAAAAGCGTACCCACCTTTCTCACAATTCCATGTTTGAACCCCTCCAATCAGGTTTCCTGCCACGGCACTGAAATAACATTTATCAGAGTCACAAATGACATCCTATGTGGCTGTGACTGGTAAACTATCCCTCTTCATCTTTCTCAATCTGTCTGCAGCCTTTGACCACACATTCTCCGCCAACACCTCTCCTCAGTTATCTAGCTAGGTGGACTATCCTCAAATGGTTCTATTCCTATCTATCCAGTTGTAGCCAGAGAATCAGCTGCAATGGTTTCTCTTCCCACTTCCAACCCGTTATCTCTGGAGTCCTCCAAGGATCTATCCTTGTCCCCTTCCTATTTCTCATCTACATGCTTGGCGACATCATCTGACAACATGTCAGTTTCCACATGTACGCTGATGTCACCCAGCTCTACCTCACTACCATTTCTATCGACCCCTCCACTACCTACATTTGTCATGCTACTTTTCCGACATCCAGTATTGGATAAGCAAAATTTTCCTCCAATTAAATATTGCTGTTGTCTTTGGTCTCTGCTGCAAACTCCATTCCCTAGCTACTGACTCCTTCCCTCTCACTGGCCACTGTCTGAGGCTGAATCAGACTGTTTGCAACCTTGGCATCCTATGTGACCTGAGCTGAGCTTCCAACCACATACCATCTCCTTGACCTAGATCGCCTACTTTCACCTGGGTAACATCGCCTGTCTAAACCCCCACCTGCCTTAACTCACCCTGCTGCTGAAATCGAAATCCATGCCTTTGACACCTCTAGACTCAGCTATTCTAATATTCTCCTGGCCTGCCACCACATTGCACCCTCTGTAAACTTGAGCTCATCCAAAACTGTGCTGCCCATATCCTAACTCGCACCAATCACCAATCACTCGCTGATCTGCATTGGCTTCAGGTTAGGCAATGCCTCGATTTTAAAATTCTCATCCTTGTTTTCAAACACATCCATGGCCTCTGTTATAGCGGAAAATTCTCCCCTAGCGCAGCGGCACCTGTAGCATAAGGTTTAGAACTAAATATGTAACTCTAATATCATAAAAATGGCTACCCGTGAAGCCTCAAGGGATTTCTGTTAGCTGAAAGAGACCGCATTACTGGAAACTGATATTTGTTCTTTCCCACACACAGGCAGATGTCCCTAATCAGCCAGGCCTCAGACAAAATGTTCTGGTTCATGTTGGGACAATACAACTCTGTAACAGGACAGTAAGATAAGGGGGGCCTAGTCCATGTACATGAGTAATTCTTAGCAACACACCCCTAAGCAACACATCTTTTGGCAACACATGAGCCACTTTACGTTTAGCGACTAACTCAATCTATTGGTCTAAATTAATCTATATGTAATCTATAATCAATATGATTGGATAGTGTCCGGCCGAAATGGGCTGATGTAATAGAAACATAGAAACATAGAAAATAGGTGCAGGAGTAGGCCATTCAGCCATTCTAGCCTGCACTGCCATTCAATGAGTTCATGGCTGAACATGCAACTTCAGTACCCCCTTCCTGCTTTCTCGCCATACCCCTTGATCCCCCGAGTAGTAAGGACTTCATCGAACTCCCTTTTGAATATATTTAGTGAATTGGCCTCAACTACTTTCTGTGGTAGAGAATTCCACAGGTTCACCACTCTCTGGGTGAAGAAGTTTCTCCTCATCTCGGTCCTAAATGGCTTACCTGATATCCTTAGACTGTGACCCCTGGTTCTGGACTTCCCCAACATTGCGAACATTCTTCCTGCATCTAACCTGTCTAAACCCGTCAGAATTTTAAACGTTTCTATGAGGTCCCCTCTCATTCTTCTGAACTCCAGTGAATAAAAGCCCAGTTGATCCAGTCTTTCTTGATGGGTCAGTCCCACCATCCCGAGAATCAGTCTGGTGAATCTTCGCTGCACTCCCTCAATAGCAAGAATGTCCTTCCTCAAGTTAGGAGACCAAAACTGTACACAATACTCCAGGTGTGGCCTCACCAAGGCCCTGTACAACTGTAGTAACACCTCCCTGCCCCTGTACTCAAATCCCCTCGCTATGAAAGCCAATATGCCATTTGCTTTCTTAACCGCCTGCTGTACCTGCATGCCAACCTTCAATGACTGATGTACCATGACACCCAGGTCTCGTTGCACCTCCCCTTTTCCTAATCTGTCACCATTCAGATAATAGTCTGTCTCTCTGTTTTTACCACCAAAGTGGATAACCTCACATTTATCCACATTATACTTCATCTGCCATGCATTTGCCCACTCACCTAACCGATCCAAGTCACTCTGCAGCCTCATAGCATCCTCCTCGCAGCTCACACTGCCACCCAACTTAGTGTCATTTGCAAATTTGGAGATACTACATTTAATCCCCTCGTCTAAATCATTAATGTACAATGTAAACAGCTGGGGCCCCAGCACAGAACCTTGCGGTACCCCACTAGTCACTGCCTGCCATTCTGAAAAGTACCCATTTACTCCTACTCTTTGCTTCCTGTCTGACAACCAGTTCTCAATCCACGTCACCACACTACCCCCAATCCCATGTGCTTTAACTTTGCACATTAATCTCTTGTGTGGGACCTTGTCGAAAGCCTTCTGAAAGTCCAAATATACCACATCAACTGGTTCTCCCTTGTCCACTTTACTGGAAACATCCTCAAAAAATTCCAGAAGGTTTGTCAAGCATGATTTCCCTTTCACAAATCCATGCTGACTTGGACTTATCATGTCACCATTTTCCAAATGCACTGCTATGACATCCTTAATAATTGATTCCATCATTTTACCCACTACTGAGGTCAGGCTGACCGGTCTATAATTCCGTGTTTTCTCTCTCCCTCCTTTTTTAAAAAGTGGGGTTACATTGGCTACCCTCCACTCGATAGGAACTGATCCAGAGTCAATGGAATGTTGGAAAATGACTGTCAATGCATCCGCTATTTCCAAAGCCCCCTCCTTAAGTACTCTGGGATGCAGTCCATCAGGCCCTGGGGATTTATCGGCCTTCAATCCCATCAATTTCCCCAACACAATTTCCCAACTTATAAAGATTTCCCTCAGTTCCTCCTCCTTACTAGACCCTCTGACCCCTTTTATATCCGGAAGGTTGTTGTTGTCCTCCTCAGTGAATACCGAACCAAAGTACTTGTTCAATTGGTCTGCCATTTCTTTGTTCCCTGTTATGACTTCTCCTGATTCTGACTGCAGGGGACCTACGTTTGTCTTTACTAACCTTTTTCTCTTCACATACCTATAGAAACTTTTGCAATCCGTCTTAATGTTCCCTGCAAGCTTCTTCTCGTACTCCATTTTCCCTGCCCTAATCAAACCCTTTGTCCTCCTCTGCTGAGTTCTAAATTTCTCCCAGTCCCCGGGTTCACTGCTATTTCTGGCCAATTTGTATGCCACTTCCTTGGCTTTAATACTATCCCTGATTTCCCTTGATAGCCACGGTTGAGCCACCTTCCCTTTTTATTTTTATGCCAGACAGGAATGTACAATTGTTGTAGTTCATCCATGCGGTCTCTAAATGTCTGCCATTGCCCATCCACAGTCAACCCCTTAAGTATCATTCGCCAATCTATCCTAGCCAATTCACGCCTCATACCTTCAAAGTTACCCTTCTTTAAGTTCTGGACCATGGTCTCTGAATTAACTGTTTCATTCTCCATCCTAATGCAGAATTCCACCATATTATGGTCACTCTTCCCCAAGGGGCCTCGCACAATGAGATTGCTAATTAATCCTCTCTCATTACACAACACCCAGTCTAAGATGGCCTCCCCCCTAGTTGGTTCCTCGACATATTGGTCTCGAAAATCATCCCTTATGCACTCCAGGAAATCCTCCTCCACTGTATTGTTTCCAGTTTGGCTGGCCCAATCTATGTGCATATTAAAGTCACCCATTATAACTGCTGCACCTTTATTGCATGCACCCCTAATTTCCTGTTTGATACCCTCCCCAACATCACTACTACTGTTTGGAGGTCTGTACACAACTCCCACTAATGTTTTTTGCCCTTTGGTGTTCTGCAGCTCTACCCATATATATTCCACATCATCCAAGCTAATGTCCTTCCTAACTGTTGCATTAATCTCATCTTTAACCAGCAATGCTACCCCACCTCCTTTTCTTTTTATTCTATCCTTCCTGAATGTTGAATACCCCTGGATGTTGAGTTCCCAGCCCTGATCATCCTGGAGCCACGTCTCCGTAATCCCAATCACATCATATTTGTTAACATCTATTTGCACAGTTAATTCATCCACCTTATTGCGGATACTCCTTGCATTAAGACACAAAGCTTGTTTTTTTAACACCCTTTGTCCTTTTAGAATTTTGCAGTACAGTGGCCCTTTTTGTTCTTTGCCTTTGGTTTCTCTGCCTTCCACTTTTCCTCATCTCCTTTCTGTCTTTTGCTTTTGCCTCCTTTTTGTCTCCCTCTGTCTCCCTGCATTGGTTCCCATCTGTAGTAAACCATAGTAAACTGTTGTAAAACATATAAAAATCCATGAAATCCTTTGTTCGGTGGAGAGAGGTACCTGGACCCACCAGTTGCTTCATCTCCCCGCCGGCGTAATAAACTGTTTTGAAATATGGGCCGACTCTGAGTGACGAGTGATTCTTGGAAGGGTACATTCGCGCTGATAGCCTCCGCTCCCCCTCCCCATCTTTGTAACCTTTGTAACCTCCTACAGCCCTCTGAGTTCTCTGTGCTCTTCCGATTCTGACCTCTTCCACACCACTGATTTTCTTTGTTCCATCATTGGCAGTTGTACCTTCAGCTGCCTGGGCCCTCTCTGAACCTTTCTGCCTCTACTTCTCATCCATTTAGATGCTCCTTACAATCTACCTCTTTGACCAAGCTTTTGGTCACCTTTCATAATACCTCTTTATGTGGCTCAGTGTGAAATCGTGTTTGATTATCGCTCTTGTGAAGCACCTTAGGACAATTTGCTGTTGTTGTCCTTATCTTGGGCCTAGTGCTGGCAGAAGTGGAAGTAAACTGGAGCGTAACAGTAGACCTCTCAGACCTGCAGCTGTGGATCTGACCACCTGACTCCTGATGGAGGCCAGCACCCAGAAAGTCTTAATTGTCTCTAAAATTCCTGGGTGGGGGCAGTAGAGGAAATTAAAATGTCCACCTACCTTCCTGTCTTCGGCTTGTCCCCAAGGCCCCTGCAGATCCTTTGGTTGGCAGAGGTCTGAGGGCAGGGTTCACTAGCTGGGATGTTCACTGAGCAGAGTCCCAAGAAAATGTGGTGGAAGCTAGGGAATGCCCCTCCCCACTTCTACTCCCCCACCCCTCACTCTTTCACTTGCATGCTTCATTCGGCGCAGGACCAGCTCCACTTCCCAGGAGAAGCCATGAAAATCCCACAGCAACATGAAAGAAGTGCAGACCTGGCAAAACAGGAATTCTGCAGGGAGGTAGGGCAAGACATTCAACCACGATGTCTTTTGTAATTCCACTCTCGATGGTTTGGAATTAATAAAGAAATTCTTTTTCTAGTTGTCTCCAAATGATATTAGGACGAGGATCAAAAAATATTTTCAGGTGTTCAGAAAATTCCGCATTTCACTATTTTACCTTTGGTTCAGATTTTGAACCCTACTTCTACTGATTTGCTAAAAGGTAACATAGGTTAAAAAAATCTCCATTCAAGTCAGTAACAGCACATTGACTCCAATATGATGATATATTCAAATGGCTCTCAGGTGGGAAAGCTGATTAGTGTAAAATCAAGTACACTGCCTTAAGGAAGTGCAGAATCATTAACATTTTGAAGTGCTGTACATGTACTGTAGTAATGTAGGGGACTTGGCTGCCAATTTGGTCACAGGAAGATCTCACAGACAGCAATGAGATAAATTACCAGATAACGGCCCATAATTTGCAGCGTGCCTATTAGTTAGATTATTCTCCTTACAATTCAGCTCAAAAATTGCTGGAAATGCGAGCTGATAATGGCGCAGTGAGGTCAGTGGGGAATCTGGGACCTTGGTGAGCTATGAGACCAAAGGTGTATCCCCTTAACCAATGAGATTTAAGGATAGAGAAAGAAACAGAGGAAAGACAGAGAAGGAAATCGAGTGAATTAGAATCAAATTAGATACAGAAAGAGAGCGAAAGAAAGATTGGATTAAAAGAGACAAAAAGGAAAAATAAGAATAAAACAGTTACATTTTGAAAAACCTCCAGGAACAATTTACTACTTTGGATAAGATTCCAAAGTTTCACTTGTTCCCTTTCTGGACCGGAGAGGTCAAATGGCATTGCAGGAACATAAATCTCCTCATTAAAAGGGTCCTTACAGCATTAAGTATGAGCCCTTTCTGTGGTGTATGTAGCACACAAATCACTGACTCCACACGGTCTGGTGTAAGTCTAACTGCTGTGACCTTCGTCCTTTATTGTTCAGCTCCAGAGTGCCTCCCAGGTGTGGTGGTCAGCCTTATATAGTCCTTGTTACAGGTGCTACCAGGGTTTCCCACCGCAGCGCCCTCTGTGGTGTGGCATAGTACTTACAATACATTTAAGGTACTGGGACGATGCACACATCATTACATAACACTTTCTGCGGTGAGTTTAGTTTGCTTTAACAACACAAATGCAGCAATTAATTGAAAATTATGGGGAGGTTGGTGCTGAGCTCATGTTTTTGCGAAGCTAATTCATGGCGTCTCTATTCCTCACCACAAATTTCTGGGTTTTTTTTCACACACCAATAATCCGCCGTTATTTTCGGCCAATCTGTTTTAGGGATTTTGGCTGAGGGATAAATGAAAGACAGGACAGTAAGACAACTCCCTGCTCTTCTTCAAATAGTGCCATAGGATCTTTTGTGTCCACCTGAGAGAGCTGACTTAGGTTTGGTTTAATGTCTCATCCAAAAGACGGTGAGTCCAGTGGCACTCCTTGAGTACAGCACTGAAGGGGGGGAAAGTTAACATCAAAGAATGAGTGGTTGGGTAGTAAAATGCGTTGAGATTGACAGCACGATGGGAAGCTGGATCCAATCCCCCAACTATCGTCTTTCACTGGAGTGCGTTCGGCAGCGTGCAAGAAACCCCCTCGGGAGAGGCGGAATTACAATTCTAAACGATTAAGAGGTGGTTAATAGGTTTTTTTAAACACGGGTTTTCAACTTTCACTGTGGGTCTATGGGCTTCCTGGACCTCGCCAGTGAAAGCAAGGTGAGAGCACAGCGGCAATTGAGGGGGCTGAACAATAACAGGCAAAAAAAGCGACAAAGTAGTGAGACCTCACACCTGTTTCCTTGCCTAAGTGAAAGGCTTTTTCTCACAGCGCTTGTTCTGAGAGTTTGCTTTCAGTATTTTGTAGGTGAGTTCTACAACTTTAGTGGAACTTTCTGCTACTTTGGAAGTGACCTTCACTACTTTGGTGGTTTGTTCATCTGATCTCCACTTTAAATCTGTCATATATCAGATCAGCTTATGCTGTTCCACCTTGGATCTCAGATGAGGGAAAAGATGAGCACCAGCATCAACAGTACCAGCAGTGGTACACATTGCTGCCTGGCATGGACTCATCATGGCAATATTTAGTTAGGTTGTACCACTGGACCAATCTGGCAGCCATATGCTGAACAAACTTGTCCTTCATCACCCAGCACAAAGCAATCAACAAAGCATCCCTTTCACAGGCATCCATTACTCAGGTTCAAGTCTTGTCTTACCATTCATCAGAACTGAGAAGGCAAGTTGGCAGGCTGCAGGCAAAAATGGACAAGACTGGAAATTGTTGCAAAGAAATAAATTTATAAGTTGGATTCAAATTTATACTCTGTGACATGTCTAACACACCCATGTGCAACTATTAATCTTTCCCTACAACTCCTATGACGTGCAACCCCTGTGGCTTCAGTAGAGCTAGCGAAAGGCTGCTCACATCCCTGCTCTGAGTACTCGGATGCTCTTGGCCGACGTCCCCTGGGTTCTGGAGCTCCTGAGGACCCCGCCAAAGACTGCTCCACCTGCACCTGTGCAGGGGCAGTCTCGGCCATCGGGACATGAGGCAGCATGTGGGGCACATGTGGGGTCGGGATGGGGGCAATGCAGGAGAAGTGGAATCGTTTTAAGAAGAGTTCCCACTTCTGTGTCCGCTTTCAACATCATCCCTTTCATGGCCCATCTGCATCTCCCTGCTAGCAATGAGCTGGAGAGCACTTTGCTGCACATCAATGGGACGCTGAACGCACAAGACTAGATTTTGATCCATTCTAGTTAAGGTGACATTCAGAGTGTGCAAGATATTGGTGAGAACAAGAATGCACTCATTTGACTGCCGCATCTGATGCTCCAGGCAGGTGGCCACTCTTTCCATGGATGAACACATCATAGCTAAGCCATGTGACATCATGCCACTCATGCTTGAGATGGACTCCTCCATTCCCTCTGCAAGCGTGCACATTGCAGCTGGAAATCCTGCCAGAGCTTCATGCATTTTTTGTTGCTCGTCCAGAATTATCCTCTGGCCCTCGAGGTTCAGCATCTGCGTCCAGCTGAGCAGAGCTTGGAGCATCCTGTGCCCTCCGACAAGGAATCTTCACTCCTGCCCCTGTCTCCACCATCTGCTCTTGCTCACATGTGACCTGTGAAACACCAAGTGACAACTCAACTATGTATCTTGATGGTCCCATGGATGTGTGCCTATCTGCACTGGTTCATGGTATGCATGAGTCCTGTGACAGTGAACCCTCAGAGTTAGTGGCCTTGTCTTTGGATTCATCTTCCTGCTCCGGCTCCACTGCCTGGGACACTTGATGGGCCTGTGGGAGATTAAAGACATGAATTAGAATTGTCATGATAAGATTGTTTTAAGTTATCATTATTCACATGTTCAGTGGCTTCTGACATCAAGTCAACATGAGTGACCGTTGTGTGCCATTTGGCTGTGCGATATTTAATTCTGTCGCCAGGTAGCTAGAGCTCCCCATTTCTTCATCTCCCACCTCCAGGCACACTCAGCTTATCTCAAGTGCATCCTCTGCAGCTGTGAGAGTGGCGATGACTGGAGGGACACCTCCAGTTCTCTGCCTCTCCCTGTTATTCTGTGCTTTCTTCTCCAGCAAAGGGAGAAACAAGAGACCTTTGAGTGAGAGTCATGGAATGAGTGGAATGGATGGATGGACACCATCTATTGAGGGTGACTATGAGAGACAGGCGTGGCATTGCATTAAGATGGGGGTGAGTGTCAATGGTGGATGGTCAGGTGGGGATGTGAGGAAGTGAATAGATGGAAAGCGATGAGTGCAGTGCAAGCTGGGAAGGTTGACATGATGCGCACAGTAGAATATAGTTGAATGTGCCATTGTACTCACCTTTCCTGTCATCGTGAGGCCATTAAATCGCTTCCTGCACTGTATTCAGGAGCGTGGCACCGCACTCCTTCTGCTCACCTCCTCTGCAATCTCTTCATTATTGAGACTGGCTTCTTCCTCCCATCCGCAGGAAATAAAATCTCCCTGCAGGGCCTTGCATCTCGCAGCATGAGGTCCAGAGAGGCATCAGTAAAGCGAGGGGCAGCTTTTCAACCTTGAGCCTCCATTGTATAGAGCTCGGTATCTTTCTTCCACCTCCACAATCCTTCAACTGTCATCTTTGCAGTGTTCCTTAAAATACCTCAGCTGAAATAGACCCGTGTGTCTCGCTATCACGCCCGTTTGCGTTAATTGGTCGGGAACCTGGAAGTCAAATGCAAATGCTGGTGTTAAACGCCATTGACAGGCATTCTGCAGCTACTGTCGGGTTTCCCGCAGGCTACAGGACCACCATCACCCCCGCTTCCAGCGGCGTGGCCAGGCAAATATTCCAGCTGAAGTTCAGCCTAAATTATGGGGTGAATAACCGGGGGGGTTGTCTCACTTGCCCACTGTAACTTTGGCAGAAGAGCCGTGGATGAGCCTGGCAGAAATTATCCTCCTTTTTCGCTCAAGTTTCTGGAATGGGGCTTGAACCCACAATCTTCTAACTCAAGAAGCAAAGCTAATACCGAGCATGGGTTGGATTTTTGGGTCTTCTGCACTCCGTTTTTCACCCCAGAGCGGCGGCAATGGCGGCGGTGAGGTGCACTGGCCAGGCGGTCAGCCTCCAGCGCCCTGCAGCGATCCTCGGGTCTGGTTTAGCGGTGGCGTTGAGCAGCACTGCCCGGAAGAGCTGTGCCCGGTGGGCAACGCCCCTGGTTGCGACACCGGCGTGAGTCTGAACTTCAGCCCGACCCGTACGTCGCACAACGTGGCTCGCACTGACCGGCTGGGAAATCAGGCCGTCCAATGATCCCGACAGCAAAGAGGTAAGTAATAAACTCCTAAGGAAAGTTGTTTTTTCTTTTTATCTTTTTTGCGATTTGTGTTGTGGTGGAGTGAGCAATGTTTTGGGAATTATTTTGTGGGTTCCTTTTTTAGGTTTGCTTTCCCCCCCCCCCCCCCCCCCCCCAGGAATCTCTCGGAGCGCTCCCGCCCTGGCACTTTAGCTCGGGAGTTTCCCATCCTAACGCCCTAAGAGCGGTGTACAACGCCTCCCTTAGCGCTGTGCCCCCTGACTCAGTGTCCAGCTGCCCAAACTTACTTACTGAGGCGCAAACTGTTCCCGGGCGCTAACTTTCCCACCCCACCACCATTATCGTCCTAAAAACATCAAAGGAGAAAATCCAGCCCCTAACTTGGTATTTAGCATACGTAGATTGCAATCCGATGCAATAATGTCAGTTGCTGTGCCACATTTGGGGCTGGCTTGTCTGCAGTATTATAACCTTGGATTGGAACGAATCCTTGCTTTAGCACAGTGCCGACCAGCAGCACCAAGTATGCTCTCAGTTGTGCATTACTCTTTGGTCGACAAAGCAGAGCTCCACGCCCACATGCTCATGGAGTTCCATTTACTGGTATGCAAGTTGTAGTTACAATTTAATGTTAACAAAAAACAACACTTACAGCTTCAAAATGAAGTCCACCTGACTGACTGATACTTTTATAATATTTGTTTCACGCTAGTTGTGCTGTAGTCGATGTGAAGTGAATGAAGTGTGAAACGTCTTGAGGTAGTCTCGCATTGCTTGGCTGAATTCAATGAGCTGTCAGATCACTTACCTCATTCCCTGTGGTACAAAAACTATGCATCATCGGTATAAAATCTAGTGTATAGATGGGCTTGCTAAGGGCATGCTGATACTTCAAGAAGCAGAATTAAAAGTTTGGTTTTAAGGCACAGGACCAGAGAAATTCCCAGCACTTTCGATAGATCCCTGTGCAAAAATTTGAGTGACAGTTAGAATGATTTTCTATTTTTTTTCTTGTGCTGGAGTGGGTACGCTGTAGATTTTAGTCTTCAACACCGGGGCAGTAAACTGCTTTTGATTTTAATGGAATGAAAATCAAGTTGGTTCTACCCAGCGCCGTGACTTTTAAAATAGTGCCTTTTCCTCGTGACTTCAGTCCAGGCTCCCTCTGCTGCTTTTAGATGTACTTTCCTTCCATCTATCCTCCTGGGCTGTCTCGAAACTTAAAATCAGTCAGGCTGAACGAGAGTCGGCAGGGCGTGCTGCCATTCAAATATCACAGTGACGGAGAATGGAGCAGCTTGCTATTCTTTGCTCCTTCCAATCTACTTTCAGCTCATCAGCAGTTAGCAAGTGCCCTGTGCGTGGCATTTATTTAAGTTGCAAATTAAGTTTGCACTAAAGTGTTGGGTAAAGGAACTTAATAGCATTTGGCATTTGTATGTTTATCTTCACAAGGAGTAATTTCAAAGCCAATTTATTTAGAATAGTTTTTCCAGTGCTCCCCTGGTCCAATTGTTCCTTGGCCGCCACAAGGCGCAGTTATTTATTTCTCTTGCTTCTTTGTCTTACACTTGGCAGCACAATTATATTTGTAGCCACAGTTGTTTCATGCTCTTTTCAATGCTGAACACTAATTCGTCTTTTCTACATGAATGACAGTCAATTAATTCACTTTAAAACAGTTTAGGCTTCTGTTTGCTGGGTTTCTTCGAGCAGTTTTTCTTTGAAATTTACTGAATTGCTTGAACGATTTAATCATTACTAACATGCTTCTTCTGAGATAGCATATCTTTTACAAGTACAAATCACAATCAAACTATTGGCAAATTGTGGTCAGAGGCTTCCTTCGGGTGAACGCCTCTGACCAGAAATTTTTAAATGAAAATAGCTGGTGGTCCCAGAGGAACGTGGGAACATCGGAGGCCTAGTTTCACAATCCAGCGTACGGGAACATGTCTTCCAGGTAGTTATTCGTATCCTGAGATCATGTGAGCCTGGACCACCAATCAACATCTAGTATTCTCATTGATAATGGGAACTCCGTTTGTGCGAGCTTCCATTACTATCAATGAAAATACCACCAGAAAACAAGAAATACAACACAATAAATTTTTAAAAAGCACCTCACATATTTAAAATTAATTGAAATGTTTTAGAATTTTTTTTATTGGGTTTTAATAGTGTTAAAAATAAACTTCCCTTAATGGACAGGGTTTTTAATATAAAAGTTAGTTATTAAATATAATTTTTCTATGCTTTAAAACTCTTATGCAGGTAAAAGTAGGCTACACGCCTGCTTTTACCAGGTGTAAGAGTTTGACAGACATTCGTTGGGCAAGAGTTGGCCAAATAGCCCAATCTCTGTCCCACGGATGTCCTTCCTGTGGGAATGTGTGCGATCTGTCAAAAGAAATTTTGACAAATCTTAAAAGCTGGTTTTCGGCGCATACGTATTGCGCGCCGAGAACTGACATTTGCGAGGCCTCTTCTGGTGCCGCAATGTTCGACCCCATCTGTAAACAAGACATATGCAAGAAAAAGAAACAAAAGATTTCTGATGTTTTGTTGGACCTTGAGAGGTTCCTGAGATAACTAGAAGTGGAGCTAAATGGCTGCCAAGTTAAAGAAACATCCAATGACGATAATTAGCCTCTGACCTCAGAATCTTACATAAACGATTACCCCATAGTGTGCCTGAGCAGTGACAAAGTACAAGTTAGATTAGCAACGAACTGTTACAAGCATGCTACAATGACAGTGACATCTTCAGTTTCCCTGCAAGATTCTTCAATGCTGTAACACAGTGATAAATCTGTTACCTATTTCCTTGATTGCTTGAATTGAACGCTCATTTCTCATACATAATATTCTTCCTTGCCTTGCAAAATTTTTCAAATTTCCATTTTGTTTTCATTACCTGTCATTCCCCATATCAAGATGTTACACATTGATATTCCCATGAACACATTAGCAGGTTTATATTAAGGAGATTGTTATCTGATTTTTCTGCAACTTCAGTAGCCAATTCCTATTTCATCCATCTTTGATTAAATTTCTTCCAGCTATGTGCTAGATTTCCAATTAGTCCATGTATTAGCTCTAGTCAGCAATTTCTGAAACCATATTATCATGGAGCCTATTTATAATATACTCTGATTTCTGGTAGCTTCTTTGCGGGGTGTTTTAACCCCCAAAATGGGTTGATTGGGATCGAGTCAGATGTTAACATTTTAAAGTTCTCAAGCCAGACCCCAACCCGCCGACCTGCGCTTTTAACAGAGGCGGGACAAGGGATAGCGGGTTGGCAATCTAACTATTTTAATGTAGCTGGCAGCCTCTGATTTAACCTATTTTACAGGTTAAAACTGGCCGGCCGGGTTTCCCAGGCCCCTGGAAACCCACCAGCTGAAGGGAAACGAGGACAGCTTTGGGCAGAAGGCAAGTGTTTTTACAGCATTGCTTATGGGCAAGGGGTAGCAGCAGTGCCTCTCCAAAATCCCCTAAGCTACAGCCCCATCAGACCACCCCGCCCCCATAAAAAGAACCCTGGGGTCAGAGATCGGACCCCCCTGGGAATGGACTCTCCCACCGGATTGGGATCGGAGCTCCCCAGGGTCAGTGTTCAGATCCCCATTGGAATCCCAGTCGCAGCTGTAGGCTCTCTGCCTGCTCCTGTGGCCTGCTCCAGAGTCCTCCCCACCCGACTGGAGTCACACGCAGTGATGTTAAGACTCCACAGCATGCATGGAAATTCCCATCCGAAACTCCACCCCCACACCTATGGAACCCCCTCCTGTCAATCTTGGAGCCTTTATTTGTGCTTTATCAAAACTCGTGTCTACATTTTATTGGAGAACTGCGGGTAAGTTTACCAATCATTTGTTGCCACATCCCTCTGCCCCCACTACCTTTTTCCCGAAGGAAGTCCAAGTGGCACAAAATGTACCCGCCCGTATGTGCATGAGAATTACATTAAAATGATGGAAAGCTGGCCTCTGCCACTTACCCAGTACAGGTGCTGGATGAAGGGGCTGCCTGTTATGTCACTGCATTCGGAGGACCGGAGGAGGAAGGGTGAAAGATGAAATCAAAGCGAGGCTGTGATGACATGCATGAGTCCCAGAAACACTCTCAAAACTTTTCATGCACAAATTGACCACTTTTTTAGGCATCTCTGAGACTGCTTCATCCTCCCACTTTGGCAGCCGCCTGACGGCCTGCCATAGTGTCTCTGCTCCCAGTTTGGTGTAACTCCCAGGTGGAGGCTGGAGAGTCGAGCTCTCGCATACAAATTACCCTGGGGCTGAAATACAGCCAGGTTCAGAGGGCAGCTCCGGGGTAAGCAGAAGTTGCACCCAGGTGGAGAAACTCCCAATCCGAAGGCCTAAGCCAATGTGTTTCTGTGTGACCAAAGCACAGAATTCGGGAGCAATAGAGTTGGAGAAACTGGACAAAGAAGTTCATAGAATGCACTCAGAAACTTGCAGATGCAGTGGCGCACACGTGGCATAAGAGTACCTCTGTGTACTACTTATGGAAACAGACAATGGCTGCGACCTCCACAACAGTGCGAGTCCATGGCGGCCAAGGTTGTTGGCAGGTTGCGACCCCGCTCCTGGCTCCAGCCTGCACCGTGTGAAGAATCTTCCCTTGATGGGGCTTGTTAAGCCCGCCCTGCGAGGTTCAAGGCCAATTAAAAGGAAGCGGATCTGATGACATCATTTGATGACGCATCATCAGCTGATCTCCTTAAAGGGATCATGGCCACATTGATTTTGACAGTTGTGCTGTCAGTGTTCTACTGCATTGAGGTGCTGCAAACACTAACAAGGACTGCACAAAGGTGCACGGCTGCACCCAGGCTCTCCCATGACTCCCTTCAGATGCCTATGGAGGAGTCACAGCATGCAGGGAGGTTCTCTTCCTTTCCAATGGGTGGAAGAGACCTCCCAGGACACCAACACAGGGGGCGCAATAGGGATGTCATCAGGAGGACCTGGTTGTAGATCACGAAACATTACTGCGAAGTCACACTCAGTCTCATCCTTGTGTGCCACTCATCACATCCCCATCACTCTGCTTCCCTGCCCTACTCCTGCACATCACCAACTTACCTTGCACCTCCACCTGCCCATCCCTCTCTCTCTATCTACATTATCACATCCTAATCTCACTAGCCACACCTCGGACTCATCCTAATCCTTGTCCAATCATACCAACTAACAACACACAAGGGTAGGCACTTGGGTCTTTTAGCCAATCATCATGTAGAGTTTCTGCTAATGGGTTGTCAAACATTTAAATCTTTATTTTGAACATTTTGCATTCTTGGACAGATTTGTGTGAATCTTTGGAAGTAACTTAGTGAATTGTAGTGAATGGTGAGACATAAGGGTGCCACCCGCAATGGTGATGAGTGGGAAAGGAATGGATTGGGCATTGTAGGGATACTTTATGGTGCTGATGTGGGGTGGTACCAACCTGGCACATCATGTGGTAGCCAGGGTGTACAGCGTCAAGTGAAGTAAATGTGACATGGTGACGCCATCCCTGGCGATTTGGACAGCAATGTGCTCGGGTACTGATGCTCTGTATTGTGTGCAGCATCAGGTGATTGCAGAGAAGTTTGGTGGTGTTGGTGGTGATGTTGGTGTTGGGGCTGATCGTGGTGGGATTCTGAGGATGATGGTGAGATTTTTTCAAGGGTACCGATGCTGATGGAATAGATGGCAGCTGAAGTTGAGATGACAGAAGCGATCTGTCAGTGGTGAGAGAGGTTGCTCCAAGGAGGTGACCGTGAATAGCGAGTTCACTGCAAACACTTCCAAACTGCATACAGCTCAAAAGTATCTTCCAAATGCTAAAGACTTCAGCTTATGAGATTGGAAAGTGAACAGCGTGAAATGGTAGCTTTTATATCACTTCTGTAGTTATCAATGCAAAGGAGAGTCATTGAGAACCCGACACACTTACCTGACGTGAAGCTCGAGTGACGGGAAGCTCCTGAAAAAGTTGGAAAAATGGTAAGTACCTGATAAAATTCTTTTTAAATACCTTTAATGGCATTCATCGGCTGGCCCGCCACTTGGTGTTGGGTCTGTGAACTGCAGCCTGACCTGGCACTTTGGAAACTGACAAGGAGGCGGGTTCACAGGGGCCAACCGCCCCACTGTTAATCGTAGCCATTTTGACAACAGGCCCACCTCCCGCACTTGCAAGACTGGTAAGATTCCTGCCTAACAGTGAAAATGTGACTTAGTGATGAAACAATTTGGGCTGAGGAGAGATTGAGTAGAATGGGCCTATATTTTCTGATCTTAGAAGAATGAGAGATGATCTGATTGAAACATATACAATACTTAGAGGGCTTAACTGGGTAGATGCAGCACGGCTGTGTCCCTTGCCTGGAGAGTCCAGAACCAGGGGTCATAGTAACAGGATAAGGGGTCAGCCATTTAGGACTGAAATGAGGAGAAATGTTTTCACTCAGACGTGTGCATCTTTTAAATTCTCTACTCCAAAGAACTGTGGTTTCTCATGTCGATGAGTATATTGACGACTGAGATGGATAGATTTTTGGGCACTAAGAGCTATGTGAATTGGGTGGGAAATTGGAGTTGTTCAGCCATAACCTTATTAACAGGCAGAGCAGGCTCAAGAGGCTGTATGAACTATTCTTGCTCCTATTTCTTATGTTCTTATGACTGGGGTTAGTTTGGAAAATTCTACTTGTGCTTATAAGACTTCCGGTGGTGATTTTAATCTTACCTCCCCAGCTGAAACCAAGCGGATGAGCAAATAAAATCAATAGGTTGCATACCCACCGAAAAGCCGCCAGGAACCTACTGTTCCGGATTTTAATGTGCTTTACTGAGAAGATAGCAAGGATATCTGCCTAAAGCTGGAAGAGCCCTGCTTTGAGTTCCGATGACGTCACCGGGACGCGACTGCAATTTTTAATGAGCCCAGTGCTAATGCAGTTCCTGAGGTCATCCACAGAAATTCTGTATGCTGTCTTCATTTACCTGAAGATTTTTGGTTGTATGTGCAATATGTTATGGGCGAAGTGTGTCAACATTGGAATCTCACATTGTAGGTTATTTTGGCAGATTAAAATATGGATATTTTATTGGATCAGGGTAAGGAAATATATTGACGTATTTGAATCTGACATTTTTTGATTATAATGTTTGAACATAGTAAAGTTTAATTGTGGTGTGGATAAGAAAAAACTTGCAATTATACAGGGACGTTCAAATAATCAGGACTTCAAAAAGTGCTTCATTGCCAATGAATTACTTTTGAAGTGTTGTCGCTGTTGTCGTGTAGCCAAAGACAGCTGCCAAATTTCATACACCAAGGTCTCACAAGGAACAAATGAATAAAGGAACTGTTAATCTGTTTTGATAGTATCAGTTGAAGGACAAATATTAGTCAAGGCAGCTGAAAACTCACTTACTCTCCACTGAATCTTTTACACCTAGCTGAACAGGTGGACATAGCCTCAATTTAACATTTCATCTGCAAGATGATAGGATTTCTTCAATTGCTAAAACTAAGAGAATTTATTATCTAAATATTTTAAAACGCTTTGCCATAGAAAAATCTAATTACGCACTAGAAGTTTTAGGGAGAAGGCTTCTGCTATTTATAGTAAAATCATAACTGTTCTTCATACACATTTACAATCTTGCTATGAGTAGAGAACAGTGGAAATTTTCTTTAGAATGTACTTGTTACAAACTTTTGGGTTTTGCATGAGATATTCTTTCAAGTTCAATGTCACCAGTCACTGCTGTAAGTGGGCCTTGTATCCCCTATGATCTGGAGTGCATCTTCACTGCCCAATATTTAATTAAAAATAAGTGACCTGGGGATGATGATGCAGAACCCTTGTAGGTTGCACTCGCTGTTATAATTTTATATGTGTCACTACATATGGGGGTTGAAATTCAACGTCGCCTGAAACGGGTCACAACTATCGCTTCTGATGTGTTTTCACCGCCGCTGTGGGTGAGGTGGCCTCTTGTGCGAAACTCAGCTCTTTGTCATGTTATTTGTAGCGGACCAGAAGTCGGTCATAGTGGGGGTGGAAGTGCGGTGGTGAGCACGCCAGAGAGGCGGAAGTGCAGGAGGGATGGAATCTCCGCCACTGACAGTCATCAGCCTGGTGCTGCTAATGTCATGACGCATGTACATCACCACGTCTCTCCCCTTCACTTAAATAATCGGAGCTCTACGATTATTTTAGTTAGGTCCACTGGGACACAAGGGAGGGTTTCGGCTGGGCCAGTGGCCTATTGGCAGCCCGGCCGAACCCAGGGGCATAATTGTGGCGGCTGTGGCAGTGGGCTCTCCCCTTGAATGGTCACCGCATAGTCATGTCGCACACACTGAAAACACAGTGCACCGACAGAAAAAGCTCAGCGGCCTGAAGATTTTTGTAGCTGATTTTTGGTGCATCTTCAGGAGATCGGTGGTGCACTCTTTGATGACGCACTTCGGAGGGTTCGGCAGCAGCTGGGCAGAAGTCGGGACCGCTGGAAAAAACACCGAGGTGGATTTCGCGATTAGTGGCCATTCGACTCCAACTCAGCGGCCACTGGACTCCGGCGCTTGGCCGCCACTTTCGGACGGTAAGAGGCCTTTTCGGAGGCTGAATTTCGGGCCCATGCTCTCCTGACTTTACAAAAGACATTTGAAAGCCACTCTAGCATGACAAGGTACAACTATGAACCAAAAAACTTGTTTGTTTGACATGAATGCACAGAAAACGCTTTCCACAGTGTGATCTTTCAATTTCCTACTGCATGAAGATAATAAAAACATAGCTCTACCACTGTTCTAGCCAATAGCCTAGTTTCAAACTAACCTTTCTGGTTACAAGCAATCAACATTCACGCCACCATTCTGATGTCAGAGAGAGAGAGAGAGAGAGAGAGTTATCTGAACTCCCTTAAGTCTACCTTCATGCAATCTGAGAGAATTTCCTGGATCTGTCTCCATGCGGATTGGATTGCTCACGCACAGGAAGTATTGAAAAATCAGGCCCATCAGAGCACACACCTATAAAAGCACCCACCCAATCTTTCTTCAATTTAAATTAATGGAGGAAAGATGGATGGGTTTCTTTACAGGCATGCGCCCAAACCTGCCCAATGTACCGGTATTCTCCACGCCTAGGTGATAGATTGCACCTGGATGGAGACCCAGAAAAATATCTCCAAATATAATTTACAATTTAATTAACCCCTCAATAGGTACTCAAACAATACTGAATGAAAGCAAATTCCATCTTTATTAAAGGTGATGTGACCATTTTAACTAACTGACCTCTGGATTCTTCTCATTGTTCCAAAGCACATGAGGAAATGGTTTTAAGGCTGGTCCTTCTTTCTTTGAATCGTTAATTAACACTTCAGATCACTAATGCCATTACATATAACTGCATATCTGCTAGTTAATATCAAGTCAAAAATGTTGTTTTCCCTGGGTAGTAAAACCCTTATAAGCTGAATCTAATCCTACAGCAATATCATAGTATAAATTAAAACAAAATCCTGTGCAGACCATATAGGTGAAAGTCCAAAGTATTATCATAAAATACAGCACAGAAGGAAGCCATTCGGCCCATCGAGTCTGCGCAAGTTCTTTTGAAGGGTAATCCAGTTAGTCCCACTTCCCGGTTCTTTCTGTATATTCCTGAATTTTTTTCTCCTTCAAGTATTTATCCAATTCCCATTTGAAGACTACTATTGAATCTGTTTCCCCCATCATCATCATCATAGGCAGTACCTCAGAATCGAGGAAGACTTCCTTCTGCTCTTAACATGAGTTCTTAAATGGCTGAACAGTCCAATACGAGAACCACAGTCTCTGTCACAGGTGGGGCAGATAGTCGTTGAGGGAAGGGATGGGTGGGACTGGTTTGCTGCACGCTCTTTCCGCTGCCTGCGCTTGATTTCTGCATGCTCTCGGCGATGATACTCGAGGTGCTCAGCACCCTCCCGGATGCGCTTCCTCCACTTAGGGCGGTCTTTGGCCAGGGTCTCCCAGGTGTCAGTGGGGATGTTGCAGTTTATCAGAGAGGCTTTGAGGGTGTCCTTGTAACATTTCCGCTGCCCATCTTTGGCTCGTTTGCCATGAAGAAGTTCCGAGTAGAGCGCTTGCTTTGGGAGTCTCGTGTCTGGCATGCAAACTATGTGGCCTGCCCAACGGAGCTGATCAAGCGTGGTCAGTGCTTTGATGCTGGGGATGTTGGCCTGGTTGAGGATGCTAATGTTGGAGCGTCTGTCCTCCCAGGCGATTTGTAGGATCTTGCGGAGACATCGTTGGTGGTATTTCTCCAGCGACTTGAGGTGTCTATTGTACATGGTCCATGTTTCTGAGCCATACAGGAGGGCAGGTATTACTACAGCTCTGTAGACCATGAGCTTTGTGGCAGTTTTTAGGGCCTGGTCTTCAAACACTCTTTTCCTCAGGTGGCACTGGCGCATTGGAGGTGGTGTTGGATCATTGTCAATGCCTGCTCTTGATGATAGGAGACTCCCGAGATATGGGAAGTGGTCCATGTTGTCCAGGGCCGTACCGTGGATCTTGATGACTGGGGAACAGTGCTGTGTGATAAGGACAGGCTGGTGGAGGACCTTTGTCTTGCTGATGTTTAGTGTAAGGCCTATGCTTTCGTATGCCTCAGTAAATACGTCAACTATGTCCTGGAGTTCAGCCTCTGTATGCATCGTCCGTGTACTGTAGCTCGATGACAGAGGTTGGCGTAATCTTGGACCTAGCCTGGAGTCGGCGAAGGTTTAACAGCTTCCCACTGGTTTTGTAGTTTAGTTCCACTCCAGCGGGGAGCTTGTCGACTGTAAGGCGGAGCATGGCAGCGATGAAGATTGAGAAGAGGGTTGGGGCGATGACGCAGTCTTGTTTGACCCTGGTCCGGATGTGGATTGGGTCTGTAATGGATCCGTTGGTAAGGATCACGGCTTGCATGTCGTCATGGAGCAGGCAGAGGATGGTAACGAACTTTTGGGGGCATCTGAAACGGAGGAGGACACTCCATAGACCCTCGCGGTTGACAGTGTCAACGGTCTTTGTAAGGTCGAAGTAGGCCATGTTTAAGGGCTGGTGCTGTTCCCTGCATTTTTCCTGCAGCTGTTGTGCCTCAAAAATCATGTCCATTGTGCCCCGTAGGGGACGAAATCCGCAATGTGGCTCCAAGAGGAGCTCCTCAGCCATTGGGAGAAGACATTTGAGGAGGACTCTGGCGACGACCTTCCCAGTGGCTGATAACAGGGAGATTCCTCTGTAGTTGCCACAGTCGGACTTTTACCCTTTTGTAAAGATGGTCACAATCACTGCATCTCTGAGATCTCCCGGCATGCTCTCCTCCCTCCAGATGAGAGAGATGAGGTCATGTATTCGTGCCAGTAGTGCCTCTCCGCCATACTTCAGTGTCTCAGCAGGGATTCCATCCACTCCTGAAGCCTTGTTATTCTTAAGCTGCCTTATGGCTTTTTCTACCTTGTGCAATGTTGGGGTTTTACTGAGGTGGTGGCGAGTAGCATGCTGTGGGATGGAGTTGAGAACAGTCGAGTCAAAGGCAGTCTCGGTTGAGGAGATCTTCGAAGTGCTCCTTCCAGCGGGCCCTGACTGCCTCGGTGTCTTTGAGTGTTTCCCCGTTCTCGGCCAGCAGTGGAGTGGGGCCTTGGGTGTTTGGGCCATAGGTGGCCTTTGACTGCGATGAAGAATCCTTGCACATCATGGCTGTTGGCCAGCTGCTGTATCTCCTGTGCTTTCTCCATGCATCACCTGTTTGTTAGACCTCAGCCTTGAGGTGTCTGTAATGTTGCTTTGCTGCTCTGGAATTGGGTTGCTGCTTAAGGCTCAGAAATGCCCTGCATTTGTGATTTATTAGCTCTTGGATCTCCTGATCATTCTCTTCAAACCAATCCTGGTACTTCCTGGTCGAGTGACCCAGCGTCTCTTTGCAGGCACTGGTTATGGAGGCCTGGAGGGCAGACCAAGCACTGTGGGCATTCTGTGTCTCGGGGTCATCAAGACACGCCAGGTTATCTGTGAGGCACTGACTCTATAGGGTTCTCTTAGCTGGGTCTTTAAGTGCCCCAGCATTGACTTTTTTGCAGCACTGCTTCTGCTGCCCCTCCACTTTGGGGCTGTGTTGATGTCAATGACGCATCGGATTAGGCGGTGGTCCATCCAGCAGTCATCAGCTCCTGTCATGGCGTGGGTGATGGGCACATCCTTGCGATCCCTGGCTCGGATGATGACATTGTCGAGCAGGTGCCAGTGTTTGGAACGAGGGTGTTGCCACGATGCCTTGTGTTTGTCCCTCTGGCGGAAGAAGGTATTGGTGATGACAAGTTCATGTTCTAGACATTTTGTCAGGAGTAGGGTACCGCTGGAGTTGGCTTTCCCTCCCCCCCTCTGCTGATCACGCCTCCCCAGAGGGCTGCGTCCTTGATGACCCTGGCCTTGAATTCTCCAAGGAGGATCAGTTTGTTGTCTGCGGGGACGCAGGACAGGGATTTTTCAAGATTAGAGTAGAAACCTTCTTTGGTCTCACCTGTTGCATCGAGTGTTGGGGCATACGCACTGATGATTGTGGCGCATTGATTCCAGGATATGGTTCCTTGAGTTGGCCTTCCCCTGCCCGCCAGGTCTCGCTTAGGGCGGCGTCTAAGTTCCTGGGCAACTATGGCAGTGTGGCATTCCGGCCTGTCGCTATTGGGGTTGTCCATGAGGGTCCTGACGTTCCAGGTCCTGAACTTCATGTTAGAGGAGTGGAAGATGCCTGTGCGTGAATTTTTTTAACATTGCACACTGGCTACCACACTGGCTTAGCTGAGCAAGGTCTTGATCTAGTGGCAAGAGGGTCCAAGACGACTGGAGACCAGGCACTGCTGTATGGGCCTAATTGCCTACAGCGAGATGTTGGCCGCAGGCTCAGCGCTGAGTAGCGCCCTTGATGGTAGGTGGTCCGAGGCTTGGCTGAGGGCAGGCATTGGGAGGGTCAGTGGTCCACTGGGGTTCAGAGTGGGGGTTCAGGGGGGGCTCATAGCCATGATGCTCACCACGTGCTGGAGGAGGAGAAGGAGAGCTCCTGTCATCGCTGAAGGAGGAGGTCACCTGTGGGGAAGGAGAGGTCCAGCCGTCGTCGAGGAGTGAAGGCCCGCCACCGCTGGACGAGAAGGTCACCTTCCACCTATTAAACAGCGCATTCCAAATCCTAAGCATTTATTGCATAAAAACATTTTTCCTCATGTCGCCTCTTGTTCTTTTGCCAATGACCTTAAATCTGTGCCCTCTGGTTATTGACCCTTCAGCCATTGGAAACAGTTTCTCTTTATTTACTCTATCTAAACCTTCATGACTTTAAACAAATCTCCTCTTAGACTTCTCTATTCTAAAGAAAACAACCCTAGCTTCTCCAGTCTATCCCTGTAATGCCTCATCCCTGGAACCATTCTAGTAAATTTCTTCTATACCTTCTCCAAAGTCTTCATATCCTTCCTAAAGTTTGGTGTCCAGAATTGGGCACAATACTCCAGCTGGGGCCAAACTAGTGCTGCATATCGGTTTAGCATAACTTCCTGGCTCTATTCGAGCTATATATTTATATCCGGCTATTGGTTTCAGGCTCAAGATTTTTTTTTGTAGCTGTATTTTATATGGGGTAGCATTTTTGGTTTGGGTGTAATCGGCGATACCATGCAAATTCTGCATAAAATCATGCCCATTTTGAGAAGTGTTTTCTCCCCCCCGAGTTTCTGCTCAAATCATTTGCATATCGCCGAATGCTAAATCTTCCATGAACCTCAGCGCAATCGGGCAGCGTTTAAATACATCATTTATTTTTTTAATTTGCTTCAAAAAATATTCCTTGATATATTTCAGAGTGGTAAGTTGGTAAAATGTTATTAATACTTCTGAAAATGAGTTTATCACAAAAAAATAAGCATTTTTAATCATAGTGTCAACCCACCACCTGTGAATAACCCAATTTTAAATGACTGAAAATGAGTTAAAACATTTTTTTACAGAACTATTTTCCAGTTAGATTGGGTACAGTCGTCAGTTCCTTAGTAATTTTTGAAAAAATTCAAAACCTTTTTTACCTACGAGTGTCCTTTCGCCCAAAAGAACCAGCTTAATATTTGGAGCCTAATCGAAGACCGTCAAACGAGCACATTTAGCGGAAACTGTCAATGGTAATTAATTCACCCTGGGAGTGTGGCCAGCTTTGTGGGCGGCGCCTACTTCCAGCGCGATGTTTTTAAAAACTAGCGCAAAAGATCGCGGAAACTCGATTTGCACTGAATGCAATTTGCACTTAAAATTCCGTGATCTTTTGCACGGTTACACAGATATCGGGGGAATTGCACAATTGAGCGGAAACATATTTTAAATATCTGGTATAAATTGCAGTGAATTCATAATCTAATATTTTGATATAATAAATACCTGCTTTGCCTCAGACGTGTTTCTGACATGCCTTTTTGTTTGCCTGACAGAGTGCTCATTATCTTTCTGTCGGGACAAACTTCACTAACTTAAGCCCCAAGAGTTTCAGAGATTGCCAAGGGCTAAAAAAAACTCCCAAGTGTGCAGTTGATCACTGTCAGAGCTTAACCTGTAGTGTGTACAAAAGCACTGGTAAGGTTCCTGCTACTTGGCCAGTTAGAACCATCCTATCCCTTAGAATATTGGCTTGAGCATTAACCGGAGTGAGTATGAAACATTCTAAGCCCCAGTAACAAATCTACCCATCAGTGCAGTAATTGGTGCCCTCCATCTACCCACAAGTCTGCACAGCCTGCCTAATTACTGTCTAGAGTCACAGATGGAGAATGAGATTCTGGAAGGTTGCAGGATCCACGAAGCTATATCCCTCATGACCCGCAGCCTGCAGGCAAAGAGTTAGTAAGATTGAAAGGAAAGAACGTGCATTTATGTAAGTGTTCTAAAACACTTCATGTCGATTGAATTACTGTGATTACGTTGGCAATCAAGACACTCATTTCAGACAGAACAAGGTCCCACAAACAGCAATTTGAACAATAATCAGTTAATCTATTTTTATTCGGTGATTTTGGTTGAATAAAGAATATTGGGCAGGAGAACTTTCCTGCTGATCTTCAAATGAAATCTTTAACATCCACCTGAACTGGAAGACATTGGTTTAATGATTCATCCAAAGGTTGGCACTTCTATGATGCAGCATTCTCTCAGTACTGCTGTCCAGTGTCAGTTTAGATTATGTGCTCAAGTCCTGGAATGTGTCTTGAACCCATCACTCATTGACTCCGAGATGAGAGCACTACCAATTGAAACCAATCTGAGATAGGTTTTTCCTCAACCAACCACTTCGAAAAAAATAACTTAACATTTACTCTTAATTCAAAATCCTTTTTCCAGCAAATTAATTTTTTTTTTAACAATTGGATGCCCGGATAAAAATGTAAAAACTTTATCGGGATAGAACATCTACGGCTGTTCACCTACTCTCCTGCCTTAACTTCGGTAGGAACCCTGGAAAAATGAGGTAAACAGCCATTTAAGTTATTTCTACAGGGTTTATGTTGATCTACTACCAAAGTTATGGCAGTGATGCTCCCACCAAAATTCTACCCTAAAGGTTGTTTTAAAGTTTGACATCACAATTTTTCAAACAGAAGTGATTCCAAGTATGCCATTGTTGTGAGGTTGCCTTAAGCATGTGTCTTTTAATCAGCTGATTTTCTCTAGAGTTGAGACTTCATTCCTGTCTGATACTCTTGAGTCGTGGTTTTAAATAGAACGACACATTCAGGCCCCATACCTGAGTTTGTTGATCTCATCAAAAGGCACTTTAATGCCGCCTTTTATTCTGTTGCTGAACATTTACATTACTGGTGGATGCCTCGGGGGCACATCAAGAACTAGTCCTCAGTTCCCTTGCTTGAGCATAGTGGTGATTGATTCTTCTGTCCTGGTGAGCATCCCTGATTATAATTGCTCAACCATTGGTGCCTTCTGTTGCCTGGGTCCTAGCTCTGGAATTCCCTCTCTAAACCTCTCTGCCTCTTTTTCCTCCTTTAAGACGCTCCTTAAAACCAACTCTTTGGTCATCTGCCCTAATTTCTATTTATGTGGCTCGGTGTCAATTTTTTTGTCTTATAATACTCCAGTGAAGTGCTTTGGCATGTTTTATTACGTTAAAGGTGCTATATAAATACAAGTTGTTGTTGCTTGGTCCTTTCACGAGGCTCTTTTTCAAGAAAGTGCATATCTTTGTCTGGCTATTTGTAAATTATCTCATAAAACAAATTCTCTTTAATAATGTTTTATATTTGTCATAAATCTATATGGTATGATGCCAAGTAACATGATAACAGGCAACCATTTGGCATTGAAGCAATTAATTATTAGCATCTATTAATTAGTTCCTTAGATATGGCCCTTATGGCTAAGGGGATCAAGGGGTATGGAGAGAAAGCAGGAAAGGGGTACTGAGGGAATAATCAGCCATGATCTTATTGAATGGCAGTGCAGGCTCGAAGAGCCAAATGGCCTACTCCTGCATCTATTTTCTATGTTTCTATGTTTCTAAGCACTGTATATACTCAGTTTAGAAGTGCATAGATAGAATTAGATATTTTCTAATGTCAAAGACTGGGTGAGGTAAACAAAATGGTACTTCTCGTAAAACTTCTCAACCTCTGGCCCAGACAGAGACATAACCCCCACAAAAAACAAAAAATGGTCAAAATCAGACACGGGTGCTTTTTTGGGGACGAGGGAGATGAAGGGGTGGGGGGGTGGGGGGCGGTGGTGAAGGGTGAGGGAACATAAAATGAAGATGCCTGTAGAAGCTTGTACATGGAACTTCACTATGCATGCCTTTATGTGATGAACATCCAAGTGTGTACCTGGTGTTTGAGAATCACTTCGAATGAAAAATATGTCATTGTGCTAGATTGTGCAGGATTGATTTGGAGAGGAGATAGAGTAGGCAATGATGGCTCTGAAGTGTAACCTGTTGGAATTACAATGGATAAACTACTGGTTTTCACGGACTTTCAGGTTACAGTATACATTGGCAAGTGCAGGAAGGTTCTTTTTGCTGAATTGTAAAGAATAATTTGGCTTGAAGAATTAATCTGCCAACTTTATCAACTTGAAGAAATATAATTGGACCAGAACTGACTGACCAATATTAAACTCGGAGGCCTAGAAATTCGTCACGGGTGGTGACGCAAAACGGGCGGTATCGGATCGGCCACGGTTATATGCAGCACCTGATAGTTAATTCAAGTGCCTGCAGTGGAACTGAATATTAGGAGCTGCTTATAACAGGCAGCCAATCTGGTACCGCCCGCATTGCGTCACTTCCTGAGACGAATATCTAGCCCATTTTGTTCCTGCCTGATCAACACCTTGCTGCCTTATAACCTATTCCTGTGAATGAAGCACATTTCATAGCAAATTAAGAAAACAGGACAAACTGCAGTGTAACACGACTCAAATATATTGTTCGAGCTGTTAATTACATGAAATTCTTCAGCCGTGTGCTAGTTTACAATCTTTCTAAACATTCCCTGTAACAAGATGCTAAGTTTTTCTTTCAAAAAAGTTGTTAACCTCATGTGACATCGCACATTACTCTAAATCTACGATATAAACCTCAAGCTGTATATTAATCACTTCCCAATTTAGATATAATTTTGACTTTGAAAAATCTGCTGGTGTACGCATGAAATCATTACAGTTCTTCATACATATGTGTGAAGCCCTAATAGAGTTTGACTCACAAAACTGCCCCTGTTTTACAAGAAGTACAAATGAAGATAGAATTTGCAAAAACAAGATGCTAGTAGTTTTAGGCTCAAGTCCTTGAAAAATTAGGTCAAATCCAGAGTCAGTCAAGTAATGAGTTTTGACATCTCCCAGTGGCTTTGCAGCTTGGTCTGGTCAAGGGAAGTGTAGCCCACTCAAAAGGGACCATTCTTTGTTTTGAGTGCTATTTGGGTGGCGTGACGGTCAGTGTAGGCGGCAGCTGTCCAGATGAGTCAGCGTTGGACCCACTCCATTCTGGTCCTGGGTCAAGCGTTGGGAATGAAAACAAGCAGCACTTTAGAGCAGCAAGCATATGGGGCTCAATTTTCCACATGGGCGATTTTTGGCGCAGTTGAAGAGGTATGTCCAATTTTTTTTTTAGTGGCCTGACTGCGGCAAAAAACAAAGTTCCAAATTTCGCCAGAATGAATGTTGAATTTGGCACAGCACACATTGGCCGTAAGCTTTGTGGGTGGAGCTTAAGGCCTGCGCCAAAATCTGATGTTGCCAGGGTAACGAGGGACGCTCTGAAGGGCTGAGGCTGGAAACTGAAACTGACCATGGGCTGAGTCTGGAAACTGAAATTGACGCTGCTGCTATCCCGGGCCGACCGCCCCCCCGGCCCCTGGTGCCGCTATCATCCTGAGCCGAATGACCCTCCCCTGTCCCCCTGCTGGTGCTGTGTCTTCAGCTCGGCTAAAGCAATGACGTCCTCTCTCCGCCGATGTTCTCTTCTCTGCGCCAATTTCCTTAAGTGTAGGGAATGTTTTTCAGAAAGGTGCAGTACGCCGTTTTAGGAAAAAATTGTACTTGGCCAAACTCGCTGAAATGGCCAGAAATGGCGCACCCGGCAGGTTCCGCCCCCAGTGACGTCAAAAAGTCAGGAACTAAAAAAATCGGATGTACCTACTTTAGAATGGCGCAGAAACTTTGGCGAAACTTACAGATTTTATTCTGCTCCAAAAAAAAAGCATAGGCCTAAAAAACAGCGCAGATTGAGTCCATGGTCTGCAGATGAACAGCATCTAATACATTAATTTTGTACGCCACTAAGGCTCAAAACCCTCAAGCAACCGCCAATAAAATATTTCCCAAATCTCCAGCCAGCTTTCCCTGACTGTCGCTGAGGATCCCTCTAAGTTGCAAAGGTGACTGAATCACTTGCTGTATTCTGCACACTAATGTTTACTCTGAGGCTTTTGTTAATGTTTCTGTGTCATTTAATTGGACTTCAAAAATGAGAAGATGAGCACTTAATTAGAAATGTTCATGAGAAACATTTTTTGCTCGCAGTTACTGTGTGAATTAGTTTTGAAAGCTTTACAAATATAACCATTTACTGTCTCACTATCTGCAGGAAGTGCAGGGATCCCTGTGACCTTCAATGAAAATGGTGATACGCCTGGACGCTACGACATTTATCAGTACCAAGTCAAGGGCAATTCTTCACGTGCATATTCAGTCATTGGACATTGGGCGAACAAACTTTATTTAAATGTAAGCAGCATACATTTTTATTTTGCTTTTAAAAAATATACAGTTCTTGTGTGAAATGTATGGACCACTTGCAATTTATAGAGCACTACTAGAGCGCCCACCTGCGGAGCCTTGCCATTCCATCAGGGGCCGTGGGTAGGCCTATCTGGCCAAAGCATTCCACCATGCCAATTTATCCTGCTTGCTCTTCTGCCACTTTGCTGGTGGAGAATTTTGGCTATGAGGAAAGATTGGAGATGCTGGGTCTGTTTTCTCTGGAACAGAGGAGGCTGAGAGGGGAGACCTGATTGAGGTGTATAAAGTTATAAGGGGCTTGGATAGAGTGAATAGGAAGGATCTGTTTCCCTTGGCAGAGGGATCAACAACCAAGGGGCATAGATTTAAAGTAATTGGGGGGAGGTTTAGAGGAGATATGAGGGTAAGTTTCTTCACCCAGAGGATGATGAGGGTCTGGAACTCACTGCCTGAAAGGGTGGTAGAGGCAGAAACCCTTACCACATTTAAAAAATACTTGGATGTGCACTTAAAGTGCCATAACCTACAGGGCTACGGACCAGGAGTTGGAAAGTGAGATTAGGCTGGATAGCTCTTTGTCGGCCGTCGCGGACATGATGGGCCGAAATGGCCTCCTTCTGTACTGTAAATTTCTATGATTCTATGAATATAGCTCTCCATGATTGCTTGAAATTGTTATCTAACATTGTAGGTGTCATGTATTCAACCAGCATTGTAACCCATGTATAATCTGACCTAAATTGTACACTGTGAGAACACTGACCACTAGGTGGTGAACTTGTGGGAGACACTCCTAACCTGGACCTTCAGATATAAAAGGGGAAGCTCCACCCACTTCCATCACTTGAGTGTAAGGAATAAAGGACAGGTCACAGACTGACCTTCTCTCAAGCATGGGCCTCGTGTGCATTTATACTGTATAGTAAGGACTTATCAGTAGGCACCCGTTATGGCCCTGTACTGCAAGTCTGCATGCTTCATGTAGATGTGTTTAACACTGACTGTACACTTGGCAGAACTGGTGGGATTTCTGGGGGTTCCCATCATACTTTCAGTCTCGCCTCCAGTACTTATCTCACAGTGGAGGGGGGCAAACAAAAGGCATGTCCAATGCCCACTCTGCAGAATTTTTCAACGAGGCCAGAAGGTAGCAGAAATCCAGTGGGAATGGTTCCACCATAAATTCCTTTCTCTCAACGCAGATTACATAAGAACGTAAGAAATAGAAGCAGGATTAGGCCATTTGGCCCCTTGAGCCTGCTCTGCCATTCATTATGATCATGGCTGATCTTCTACCTCAACTCTACTTTCCTACACTATCTCCGTATCCCTTGATTCCCTTAATATCCAAAAATCTAGCTATCTCAGTCTTGAATATATTCAACGACTGAGCCTCCATAGCCCTCTAGGGTAGAAATTTCCAAAATTTCACCACTCTCTGAGTGAAGAAATTTCTCCTCCTCTCAGTTTTAAATGGCCGGCTCCTTATTCTGAGACTGTGACCCCTGGTTCTAGATTCCCCAGCCAGGGGGAACATCCTCCCTGTAAGAATTGTGTATGTTTCAATGCGATCACCTCTCATTTTTCCAAACTCTAGAGAATATAGGCCTAGTCTACTCAATCTCTCCTTATAGGACAATCTCCCCTTCCCCAGAATCAGTCTGGTGAACCTTTGTTGCACTCCCTCTATGGCAAGTATGTCCTTCCTTAGGTAAGGAGACCAAAACTGTACACAATAGACCAAAATTGTTCACAATTACACTAATTCTGTGCCAGCAATGGTGCATAAATTCTACCCTATAGTGTTCAAATGACATCAATATTTAAAGTAAGCATTACTTTTGTGGAAATTTTGTTAGTCACGATTAAAAGCATCACCTTGGCTCAGTTGGTATCACCCTTGCCTCTGAGTCACTCCCCCACTCTCCCCACCCACTTCCTGGACTTGAGCACATAATCTGGGTTGACACTTAAATACAGTACTGAGGGAGGGTTGACAAAGACAAGTCCATCTGCCTGTTCCGGTTCAAGTAAATGTGAAAGATCCCATGGCACTATTTGAAGATCAGGGAGTTCTGTGGGTGTCTTGACCAACATTATCCCTCAACTAACACTACCAAAGAACAGATTAATTTGGTTATTAATTTGTTTGTCTGATCTTGCTGTGGTTGTTAGTCACTGAACTTCAAAGTAATGCATTGCATGTTAAGTATTTTTGCGAGACCTGATAAGACACAATGTAAATGCATTGAACTCCAATATATGCAATAATATTTCTTTTCTGAACTATGAACATGTAACTCACCTAGAAGGTAACCACAGCAATATAGCTGTGGGTGTTCTAAATGCCAGACTATGCTCAGTCAGATCAGTATAATGGAGTGCAACAAGCAGAGCAACAGCCAGATCAAAGGCAGGGGGGACGAAATTGGCCCTTTGCGCAGGGCCAGTTTGAGCTGCCGGCCGGCACTAATGGAGCGCTAATGAGTTAGCACTTTGGCATGGGGCCACATCGACCGCGTGGAATTGCCCCCGGGGCTTTGTGCGGCAAAAAATGGCTTGCGATTAGTGCCGCGGCACACGCAAGGCAATGATGTCATCGGCGTGCGCCCCAACCCCTTATCGACCCATGCCGACCCTTTTGTGTCCCTTGGGACACGAGGTCGACGTGGGGCGATGCCATTGACAGTTTCTCTGTGCGAGAAGCAGTGGTGGTTTGGCCGTTTCGGCCGCCCTTAAAGGGGAGGTGATAACTCGGTGGCTGGCATCTTTTTTTCTGTCGCTGATGTGCTGAGTGCGGCGCCGCGCGAATGCTCCATTAACACAACAAACATTTTTTTTTCCTCAAAGAAGCCAATTCTGCGTCAGGGCCGGCACTTCCTGCGACAGCGCAAAAAAACATCCAATTCGAGTTAGGCGCTCCAAACCCAGCACAGGGCAATTTCGGCCCCATTGTCTTTGAGATCCCAGCTTAAAAAGAAAAAAACGTTCTTTGAACCACTGTAAGAGAGACCTCTTGTAATATGTCCTTACTATACAGTACAAATGCACACGATTCCCATACTTTAGAGAAGGTCACTCTGTGACCAGTAACATTTATTAGCCAGCACTGAAGTGAAGAAGGTGGGAGGAGCTTCCCCTTTTATATCTGAAAGTCCAGGTTAGGAGTGTCTCCCACAAGTTCGCCACCTAGTGGTCAGTGTTCTCACGGTGTACAACTTAGGTCAGTTTATACATGGGTTACAATGACAGTTGAATATATGACATCACCTCCCCTCCAAAGTCTTATTGGGATCACAGGTTAAGTCTCTCTGGTGGTTTACACTCCCTTGTAGAGCGCCTGAGTTGGGGCTCCAGTTGTTGGGCGCTGGCCTGAGTGTCTGCTGTTTGCGGTGCCTCAGGCCTGTCCGGACTGCCCATAATGACTGGGCTCTCCTCCACTTGGTTCCGTTGTTCGGTCACCTGTGGTGGAGTAAACTCTACATCGTGTTCTTCCTCTGCTTCTTCTATGTGGTTGCTGAACCTCCTTTTTGTTTGATCCATGTGTTTGCAGCAGATTTGTCCATTGGTAAGTTTAACTACCAGAATCCTATTCCCCTCTTTAGCAATCACAGTGCCTGCGAGCCATTTGGGCCCTGCAGCGTAGTTGAGGACAAAGACAGGATCATTGACATCAATACATCGCACCCTCGCATTCCCGTCATGGTAGTCACATTGTGACCGGCACCTGCTCTCAACAATTTCTTTCATGGTGGGGTGTACAAGGGATAACCTGGTTTTGAGTGTCCTTTTCATTAGCAGCTCTGCGGGTGGAACCCCTGTGAGCAAGTGTGGTCGGGATCTATTGGCCAATAGGAGGCGTGATAAGCGGCTTTGTAGGGAACCTCCTTGGATTCTGAACATCCTCTGTTTGATTATCTGCACTGCTCATTCCGCCTGGAACGGTGCCGTTCTGACATGGTTGATACCATTTCCTGCCATGAAGTCCTGGAATTCAATACTTGTAAAGCACGGGCCATTGTCGCTGACCAAGACGTCCGGTAGACCATGGGCCATGAACATTGCCCGTAGACTTTCTACCGTGGCAGAGGATGTGCTTGAATTGAGAATGTCACACTCGATCTATTTGGAGTAGGCGTCTAATACAACCAAAACATTTTTCCCATGAAAGGACCTGCGTAGTCCACATGGATGCGTGACCATGGCTTGGCGGGCCAGGACCAGGGGCTAAGGGGGGCTTTCCTGGGTGCATTGCCCAGCTGGGCACACGTGTTGCACCTGCGAACACGAAGTTCCAGGTCTGCATCTATCCCTGGCCACCAAACGTGTAACCTGGCAATTGTTTTCATCATGACCATGCCCGGGTGCTCATTGTGGAGTTCTCGGATGAACACCTCTCTGCCCATCAGGGGCATGACTACTCGGTTTCCCCATAGTAGGCAATCAGCCTGAATCTAGAGTTCATCCTTGCACCTGTGAAATGGTTTAAATTCCTCAGGGCATGCCCCGTATGTGGCTGCCCAGTCCCTATTCAGGGCACATTTCTTGACTAAAGACAGTAGCGGGTCTCTATTTGTCCAGACTTTGATCTGACAGGCTGTCACGGGTGAGCCTTCGCTTTCGAAAGCTTCAACAGCCATGACCATCTCAGCATGCTCAGTTGCCCCCTCAGTGGTGGCTAGTGGGAGCCTGCTGAGTGCATCGGCGCAGTTTTCAGTGCCCGGTCTGTGCCAAATTGTATAGTCATAGGCGGCTAACGTGAGTGCCCACCTCTGTGTGCGGGCTGACGCATTTACATTTATGGCCTTGTTGTCGTCCAAAAGGGACGTTAGGGGTTTGTGATCTGTCTCCAGCTCAAATTTCCTGCCAAACAGTTACTGGTGCATTTTTTTTACTGCATATACACATGCTAGCGCTTCCTTTTCTACCATCCCGTAGCCCCTTTCTGCCTGGGGCAGACTTCTGGAGGCATAAGCTACCGGCTGTAACTGACCCTTGGCATTAACATGCTGCAACACACACCCGACCCCATAGGACGACGCATCGCACGTTAAAACAAGTTTCTTACATGGGTCATATAGTGTTAACAGATTGTTGGAGCATAACAAATTGCATGCTCTATCAAAAGCCCTTTCCTGGCTGTCCCCCCCAGACCCATTCGCGAACTTTGCATCGGAGCACGTGTAGCGGCTTTAACAGCGTGCTCAATTTGGGAAGAAAGTTACCAAAATAGTTCAGGAGCCCCAGGAACGAACGCAGCTCCGTCGTGATACGGGGTCTGGGTGCTCTCTGGATCGCTTCCGTTTTGGACGTAGTAGGTCTGATCCTGTCTGCTGCTACCCTCATCCACAGGAATTCTACCTCTGGAGCTAGGAAGATATATTTCGCCTTTTTCAGTCGCAGACCGACCTGGTCCAGTCTGCGTAGCACCTCCTCCAGGTTGTGGAGATGTTCTTCAGTATCGCAACCCGTGATGAGGATGTCGTCTTGAAAAACCACTGTCCTTGGAATCGACTTGAGGAGGCTTTCCATGTTTCGTTGAAAGATCGCGACAGCTGAGCGAATCCCGAACGAACATCTGTTGTACTCAAGCAACCCCTTGTGTGTCGTGATGGTGGTCAGCTTCTTCGACTCACTCGCCAGCTCCTGGGTCATATAGGCTGAAGTCAGGTCCAATTTTGAAAAAGGTTTGCCACCGGATAGCGTCGCAAAGAGATCCTCCGCTCTCGGTAGCGGATACTGGTCTTGGAGTGACACCCGATTGATGGTGGCCTTGTAATCACCACATATCCTGACCGACCCATCCGCCTTGAGCACCGGCACAATCGGGCTCGCCCAGTCACTGAATTCGACTGGCGATATGATGCCTTCCCTCAGCGGGCGGTCCAATTCGCCTTCTATCTTTTCCCGCATCACGTACGGCACCGCTCTGGCCTTGTGGTGTACTGGCCTGGCGTCCGGGTTTATGTGAATCACTACCTTGGTCCCCATGAAAGTGCCAATGCCGGATTGAAATTGTGAGTCAAATTTGTCCAGGACCTGTGAGCATGATATTCGC
Source organism: Pristiophorus japonicus (assembly GCF_044704955.1). Taxonomy (NCBI): domain Eukaryota; kingdom Metazoa; phylum Chordata; class Chondrichthyes; family Pristiophoridae; genus Pristiophorus; species Pristiophorus japonicus. The sequence goes on along the minus strand of NC_091993.1, from coordinate 92,837,022 downwards.
TCCACAAAAGAAATTGCATTGACATTGCCCCATTTCCAGTTCATGACCGCAAGCCAACTCCTTCCCAGCAGTGCGGGACCGTCCCCCGGGACAATCCAGAGTGGCAACCTGTTCTCCGAATCTTTGTGGGTCACGACTACTGTGGCGCTGCCGAGCACCGGAATGACCTCCTTCGTATATGTCCGTAGCTGTGCGTCAATCGGCACTAATTTTGGCCTCCTGGCCTTGGATGTCCACAACTTGTCAAACTGTTTGATACTCATCAGGGACTGGCTGGCCCCCGTGTCTAACTCCATTGATACTGGGATGCCATTGAAGAGCACTTTCATCATTATCAGTGGCGTCCTGGTGTATGAACTGTATATGTGCTCCACATGAACTCACTGAAATTCAGCTTCCAGCGATTTCCCCCAGTGTCCATTTGGCCTCATAGGGCTTACATCGTCCACATCCTCTTCGTACATCAACCTGGCTGCAGGCTTCCTTTACATACGCGCCAAGTGACCGCTGACGTTGCAGTTTCTGCAGGTATATCGCTGATACCTGCAAGCTCTGGCTGTGTGTTTGCCTCCACACCTTCAACATGAGCTGTTGTTAGAAACAAAAGGTCCATTGCCATTCGATTGTCTCTGACTGTCTCTGTAACTGTCCTTAAGCGCACCATTGCCAGGTGTTGATGGCCCAATTACTGGCTGTATTGTCCCTTGCGATGGTATGAATCACCGTTCAGCTAGCCATTGTCTCTGTTGAATTCCCCCTTTGGGTTAGATTACATGCTCGGGCATGTCCGATTGCCCCTGTCTGCCTGGAGAACTGTGTGCCACGTTAACAATGTTGACTCCCTGTCCATTTGCTGCATTTAAACCAAGATTTTTGTCAAACATCATTCTGGTCTCTTCCTCCCCTGAGATGAATGTCTGGGCCATCAAAGCCGCCGTTTCCAGGGTCAAGTCTTTGGTCTCGATCAGTTTCCTGAAAATCCCAGCGTGCTCGATGCCCTCAATAAAAATGTCTCGCAGCATCTCCGCTCTGCATGCATCTGGGAACTTGCATCGGCTCGCCTGTCGCCGGAGGTCTGCCACGAAGTCTGGAACACTTTGCCCTTCTTGCCGCCGGTGTGTGTAAAACCGGTGTCTCGCCATGTGCATGCTGCTCGCCGGTTTAAAGTACTCCCCGATCAACTTACTGAGCTCTTCAAAAGTCTTGTCCACCGGCTTCTCTGGCGCTAGAAGGTCCTTCATCAGGGAATACGTCCTGAATCCACAAACCGTCAGGAGATGAGCCCTGCGTTTGTCGGCTGAATCTTGTCCCAACCATTCCTTAGTGACGAAACTTTGCTGTAGTCTCTCAATAAAATCATCCCAATCATCACCAACACAGTACCTCTCGTTTGTGCTGCTAGTGGCCATGCTCGCGTGGTTTAAATCCCAGTTTCTCGTCGCCAATAATATGTCCTTACTATACAGTACAAATGCACACGAGACCCATACTTGAGACAAGGTCACTCTGTGACCAGTAACATTTATTAGCCAGCACTGAAGTGAAGAAGGTGGATGGAGCTTCCCCTTTTATTCCTGAAAGTCCAGGTTAGGAGTGTCTCCCACAAGTTCACCACCTAGTGGTCAGCGTTCTCACGGTGTACAACTTGGGTCAGTTTACACATGGGTTACAATGACAGTTGAATACATGACATCTTGGAAGATCATCTGGAAAAAATACACAGGATCTGTACCATCAATAACTCAGTGTTAATAGCAAGTCCTATACTACAAAACACTAAGCTTGTATCTTGATTAGTTACCTTTATTTCAAGAAAGCTTATAGCTTTCATTAACTCACATGACACAATGATAAAGTTTCATTACTTTACTGGTGGCTGACACTGAGAACAGCTTTAAGAAAATAAACACAAATCTGTCATTATTCAAGTAATTGCTGGAAATTAAGGGTTTCATTTTTAGGTGCAAATTGAACTATATATGGGCCCTGAACTCACTGTGGGTATGATGGCGTATTCTCAGAGTCATACTGCTTTTGAAATTTATTGCAAGTTCGGGATTTCCCATGCGCAAAATTCCAAACTTGCGATCTGTCAAGGTCCGACTGCATATCGGCTTCTCTGCACGTTTCACCTACCCATTCAAATCAACATGCTGACAAAAAGCTGGGCTAATTGCCCACTTACTGTGCATTCATTACCCTGAAAATATTTATATCTGGTGCAAACAGGGACAGGAGCTTGTCTGCACAGCATCAGGGGAGGGGAGGTGAGGAAATTGTATTAGTTTATGTTACAGCTCATAACAATGAGGCACTGGTTCGTGTCTGAGCGGATACAAACTTTGAAAGAAACTTTAATTTATTCGAGTTTGAAAACAGGGCTTTTCTGTGTCACTATCTTTGCTGCCCAAAAGCCTTTTGTAGTTTTGGTTTAATTCCCAACTTCTATTTAGATAAGATTTAATTCACTTTCATGAGTTCCTCATGTAATAAGACATTAAAATTTTTGATTTTAGATTATTTAAATTAATCAAAAATTTAGCTAGTCTAATAGGGAATAAATAATTTCAATAGGGCTATAAGACTTTAATTATAGATTTGTGTATTATAATCTTGGTTTGAGTATTAAATACTATTACAATGATCGTAATTTATTAATAAAATAGCATTTCTGGCTGCTAAATTATCTAAAATGAGTTATGGGCAAATCAGCAATCTCCTCTGTTTCCTGATTGGCCAAGAGTCAGGAAGTGAAAGGAGCATCGCCCCAAGTGATCCCAGGTTCACATGTGCACAACAGTGCGCCCCGGGGATCTGATGATATTCTATGCAATTATTTCTATTATTGTGTCTTTAATCAAACTGATGCTTTGAATTTTTGCCTCTATTTGAGCTGAATTTCTTTTTTAACTTAACTGCTGCTGCTTTCCCTTTGAACACCTGCGGTGAACCATTATCTATGGCCATCATCATCTTCCTTCAGTCATCTCCTTCTCATCCTGGCTTAGCTGACCTGCTGGTATGCACTTCAAAGTACAGCTATACGATACATAAGCCTCACAGTGCTTGGAAGCATCAGATTATACTGTGGTGCTGCAGGTCACAAAGTTTTCCTTCTAAATCTCCATTAACCTTACAATTTCAACTTTTAAAACTCTTTCTGCTTTCTTTCTTTTTGTTGAGTAGTTCTGCAGCTCTTTGACATGAATTGACTACCCAACTACTTGAGTGATTACCGCTCGAGAAGGGCTTTTATATATGACTTTTTATATCTTAAATCTCATGGAGTCAAACTTCTCTAAGATTAAACCTTAATCTCCAATTAACGGGAGGTTAACTGGGTCACATGAGTTTCTTCCAGTGTGTCAATCAGTTTTGATTGTCATATATCAAATATTGTAATAGTCAAATTTCACACGTTTTGTTGAGAGACAAGAGTTCCTGGTCTTTTCGCAACCTGATAGCTACAGGTCCAGAATCCTGACTTTGATAGCTCATTAACAATTATATTATTTATCTATTGGCCAAGTTGACGAAGAAATTTGTCCCTCCCCTCAACTTTCCTGGCTGGTTCTGATCAGGCTTGTAACCTTTGTTACCATTAGAGTTCCTCAAGGATCTATCCTTGGCCATTTCCCATTTCTCATCTATATTCTCCCCTCGGTGACATAATCTGAGAACATAACTTCAGGTCCCACATGCCCACTGACAACACCCAGCTGTACCTCACCACTACCTTTCTTGACCCCTATCTTTGTCTCTGATTTGTCACAATGCTTGTCTGACATCCAGTACTGGATGAGCAGATATTTCCTCCGCTTACTTCCACATCCGTGACATCGCTCGTCTCTGCTGCTACAGCTTACCTCATCCATGCCTTTATTGCCTCTAGGCTCGACTATTCCAATGCTCTCCCGGCCGGCCTGCTATCTTCCACCCTCCATAGCCTGTATCCTAACTCACACAGTTCTGTTATCCATCAGCGCTGTGCTCGGTGATCTACATTAGCTCTCCATCTGGCAACGTCTCGATTTTCAAATTTTCATCCTGGTTTTCAAATCCCTCCGTGGCCTCATCCCTCCCGATCTCTGTAACCTCCTTCAGCCCTATAACCCTCCAAGATTTCTACACTCCTTCAGTTCTAGCCTCTCGTGCATCCCTAATTTTAATTGCCCCACAATTGGTGGCCATGCTTTCAGCTGCCTGGGCCCGAAGCTCTGGAACTCCCTCCTTAAACCTCTCCACCTCGCTACCTCTCCTTGCTCCTTTAAGATGCTCCATAAAAGCTACCTCTTTGACCATGCTTTTGGTCACCTATCCTAATATCTCTTGTGGCTCGTTGTCAAATGTTGTTTGATAACACTCCTGTGAAGTGCCTTGGGACATTTTACTACGTTAAAGGCAATATATAAATGCAAGTTGATGTTATCCACGATTTTAATCGCTCCACCATTGGCCGTGCCTTCAGCTGCCAAGAACCTAAGCCCTGGAATTCCCTTCCAAACCTCTCTGCCTCTCCACTTCTCGCTCCTCCTTTAAGACGCTCTTTAAAACCTACCGCTTTCACCTGTCCTAATATCTCCTTAAGTGGCTCCATGTCAAATATTGTTTGTTAATGCTCATATGAAGAGCCTTAGGAAGTTTTACTACATTAAAGGTACTGTATAAATGTTATTGTGACTGCAGACCTTCTCAATTAGTCATATGTTATTCATTTGTATGTGACAGTCTCTTTATCATCATTTTTTGAGGATCTGGGTTTTCCAGAATTTCTGTATTAACCCTTTGGGCTTTCCTAGAATTTCAGCAATGTGATTCATTGGCCGACTGTCATACAGGATCAAAACCAGGAACATAATTGTGTGCATTTAAGTAGTCGATGAATTGGAAAGTATAAAACATGTAAATGAAAAGAGCAACTCCCCTTACATGAGTAAATATTGTTACTTCCACTTAAGTGTCACTCGAGGTGGAAAATAATTCAATAATTAAATAAATGAGTTGGATCTGAAGGCTTGTCAACTAAGCACTTAATTTTGTTTTAAAGAAACTAATGACAATGAAATGATAAGCACGGTGGCTTTCTTTTGCTGAACAAATAAGCACTTTAATGGCCAGGAATTTGCGGTTAGCGGCGAAGCAAATATGTTCGACACTAGCCCCGAAGTAAGCTTCGCACAAAGATTTTGCGATCTCTGTGTCAAGAAGTTTGGGTTTTCCGACATGTAATTCAAATTAATGGAGTTTAGTGGGAATCTCCCAGTGTGAGCTGCTGGGACGTCAACAATCTGTCTAAGCAGCCAGTCAAAATGCAGAATTCTCACAAACAGTGAACCAAGAAGAAGGTAGGCTCTTAAAATTCTAACTTTTAAAAATGTTAGAGAGACCAAAACAAGGATTGGGTCTCTCACATGGGTAACCTGAAATAAAGATAAACAAACTTAAAAAAACCATTATAAAAGTTTCTTAAAATTTAAAGTTTTTATTAAAATGGATAAATTTGATACTACACAAAATTACAATTTTTCAGGGCCATAACCTTTGTTCAGTAGTCAATACACTGTTAAAACCCCAGTTTTACCTAATTCATTTCGGTTTAACTTTTAGTGGGGAATTTAACAACGTAATTACTGCAGAAGAGCCAAAGTCTTCGGCAGTTTCCCAGATACGAGAGATTTCACTCATTGCTCTGTGGGTGGGGGGGGGCTTACACGCAGCTGTTCGGAGCAGTGAATGACGGACTCCAACTTCATGATTTCCGCTTTAGGCTGCGCACGCGCTAAATCCCGAAGTTGCGGTCAGTTTCAAAAGTGAAACCTTAATCAGGACCGCAAATTCCGGGCCTTTATCCTCAAGAATGGCATTAAACTGATTCTTTCTCCAATTTAATTTTTTAAAAGCATTCCTTGGTGACTGCAGGTGACATTGGGGAAATCTTGCATGAACATAAGAATTAGGAACAGGAGTAGGACATCTAGCCCCTAGAGCCTGCTCCGCCATTCAATAAGATCATGGCTGATCTGGTCGTGGACTCAGCTCCACTTACCCGCCCTCTCCTCGTAACCCTTAATTCCCTTATTGCTTAAAAATCTAGCTATCTTTGACTTGAAAACATTCAATGAGCTAGCCTCAACTGCTTCCTTGGGCAGAGAATTCCACAGATTCACAACCCTCTGGGAGAAGAAATTCTTTCTCAACTCGGTTTTAAATTGGCTCCTCCGTATTTTGAGACTGTGCCCCCTAGTTCTAGTCTCCCCCACCAGTGGAAACAACCTCTCTGCCTCTATCTTGTCTATCCCTTTCATGATTTTAAATGTTTCTATAAGATTACCCCTCATCCTTCTGAACTCCAAGGAGTAAAGACCCAGTCTACTCAATCTATCATCATAAGGTAACCCCCTCATTTCTGGAATCAGCCTAGTGAATCGTCTCTGTACCCCTTCCAAAGCTAGTATATCCTTCCTTAAGTAAGGTAACCAAAACTGCACGCAGTACTCCAGGTGCGGCCTTACCAATACCTTATACAGTTGCAGCAAGACCTCCCTGCTTTTGTACTCCATCCCTCTCGCAATGAAGGCCAGCATTCCATTTGCCTTCCTGATTACCTGCTGCACCTGCAAACTAACCTTTTGGGATTAAAAGAGTTTTGGAAACAGGAGGTGGGTGGGGTGGCTTGACCCATCCACCTCCACGGAGGTGTGTGGGGGACCTGACCCATCCACCTCCATGGCACGAACCTGGGTATTGCAGTACTTCCAGGAACGGTGCAGTGGCTCTCGGCCTTTTGGCTAAGAGCATTGGCGCAGAGTGATCCTTGGCGTGTGCAAGGTGACCTCTGGCGTTTGTGATTTGACAAAGAATTGGAACGATTGGCTACGAATTTCAAAAAAAAAAATTTAAAAAAATTAAAAGAGTTTCATGCACAAGGACCCCCAGGTCCCTCTGCACCACAGCATGTTGTAATTTCTCTCCATTCAAATAATATTCCCTTTTACTGTTTTTTTTTCCCAAGGTGGATGACCTCACACTTTCCGACATTGTATTCCATCTGTCAAACCTTAGCCCATTCGCTTAACCTATCCAAATCTCCTTGCAGCCTCTCTGAGTCCTCTACACAACCCGCTTTCCCACTAATCTTAGTGTCATCTGCAAATTTTGTTGCACTACACTCTGTCCCCTCTTCTAGGTCATCTATGTATATTATAAACAGTTGTGGTCCCAGCACTGATCCCTGTGGCACACCACTAACCACTGATTTCCAACCGGAAAAGGACCCATTTATCCCGACTCTCTGCTTTCTGTTCGGCAGCCAATTCTCTATCCATGCTAATACATTTTATCTGACTCCGCGTACCTTTATCTTCTGCAGTAACCTTTTGTGTGGCACCTTATCGAATGCCTTTTGGAAATCTAAATACACCACATCCATCGGTACACCTCTATCCACCATGCTCGTTATATCCTCAAAGTTAGTTAAACATGATTTCCCTTTCATGAATCCATGCTGCGTCTGCTTGATTGCACTATTCCTATCTAGATGTCCCGCTATTTTCCCCACTACAGATGTTAAACTAACCGGCCTATAGTTACCTGCCTTTTGCCTGCTCCCTTTTTTAAACAGAGGCGTTACATTAGCTGTTTTCCAATCCGCTGGTATCTCCCCAGAGTCCAGAGAATTTTGGTAGATTATAACGAATGCATCTGCTATAACTTCCGCCATCTCTTTTAATACCCTGGGATGCATTTCATCAGGACCAGGGGACTTGTCTACCTTCAGTCCCATTAGCCTGTCCAGCACTACCCCCCTAGTGATAGTGATTGTCTCAAGGTCCTCCCTTCCCACATTCCTGTGGCCTGCAAATTTTGGCATGGTTTTTGTGTCTTCCACTGTGAAGACCGAAGCAAAATAATTGTTTAAGGTCTCAGCCATTTCCACATTTCCCATTATTAAATCCCCCTTTTCATCTTCTAAGGGACCAACATTTACTTTAGTCACTCTTTTCCGTTTTATATATCTGTAAAAGCTTTTACTATCTGTTTTTATGTTTTGCGCAAGTTTACCTTCGTAATCTATCTTCCCTTTCTTTATTGCTTTTTTAGTCATTCTTTGCTGTTGCTTAAAATTTTCCCAATCCTCTAGTTTCCCACTAACCTTGGCCACCTTATACGCATTGGTCTTTGATTTGATACTTTCCTTTATTTCCTTGGTTATCCACGGCTGGTTATCCCTTTTCTTGCCGCCCTTCTTTTTCACTGGAATATATTTTTGTTGCGCACTTTGAAAGAGCTCCTTAAAAGTCCTCCACTGTTCCTCAATTGTGCCACCATTTAGTCCTTGTTTCCAGTCTACTTTAGCCAACTCTGCCCTCATCCCACTGTAGTCCCCTTTGTTTAAGCATAGTACGCTCGTTTCTGACACAACTTCCTCATCCTCAATCTGTATTACAAATTCAACCATATTGTGAGCACTCATTCCGAGAGGATCTTTTACTCAGAGATCGTTTATTTTTCCTGCCTCATTACACAGGACCAGATTTAAGATGGCTTGCTCCCTTGTAGGTTCTGTTACATACTGTTCTAAGAAACAATCCCGTATGCATTCTGTGAATTCCTCCTCCAGGCTACCCCGTGCTATTTGATTTGACCAATCGATATGTAGGTTAAAATCCCCCATGACTACTGCCGTTCCTTTTTCACATGCCTCCATTATTCCCTTGATTATTGCCCGCCCCACCTTGAAGTTATTATTTGGGGGCCTATAAACTACGTCGACCAGTGACTTTTTCCCCTTACTATCTCTAATCTCCACCCACAATGATTCCTGACAACGGTAGTTTATGAGTTTATCTTGCTTATTGCACAGAAGTAACTTTAAATGATAAACTAAGCCCAAAACGGAATGTATAAATAAACAGGTTATGTATTTTGAATTAAAAGATTTTGAAATGATTGTGACCGACTGTCACTGTACAAAGGCTTAACACTTTCATATTAGATTCCTTGCTTTGCTATTTTAGTGGAGGTGTTAACCATGTCTTAATGTCTCAAAACGGACATTTACAGCATGTCCCTTCGGATTCTCTCACTCTCCTACCCCATAATCATCATAGGCGGTCCCTCAAACGAGGATGACTTGCTTTCACACCAAAAGGGATGAGTTCGCAGATGTTTCAATGAGGATCCGATAGTCCAGTCCTGAACTCCAATTGAGGGGGTGGAAGATGTCTGTACGTGGATTTTTTTAACGTGTGGTGACCGTTGCACGTCAGCCACCGCACGGGCTTGACAGAGCTAGGCCTTTATCCAGTGGCAAGGATTAACCAGGACGACTGGAGACCTGCTCTGTTACACGGACCTAGTGCGCACACGTATCGCAGTGTGGAATGGCCCGTGCTGCCCCTTGGCACTTCTGGGCCCACCACAGTTGTGGCGAAAGGCCTTTGGTAGCCCTGGGTAATTTTAGATCAGTAGCATCTAGATTTCTTGGGGAATTGAGGCTAATGTGATATTTGCAGAGATCTTAAAGTACTTCAAATGAGAAAAGATGAGAACCAAGTTTTATGATTGGCAAAAGCAGCACAAATTATAAACCCATTTATCTAAATGGATCAATTAATGATATAAGTGTGACGTACATCGAAATACATAACACTGTTAAAACACGATGGGCATCAGTCAGTCATCGTCACTTGGCAGCTCTGCTACTTTGATATCAATGATACATTGAAAGTTTCCAGCACTATTAATGATAAATGATCCTTAAAAGCAAAACTTTGTTGGAAGATAAAAGAAAAATAGAAGCAAATTTGGTTAAAATAACAGAACCTTAGGGTATATAGCAAAACTCAAAAGATAGGGATTGAACAATCCTGTGGCTTTAATTAACAGATATAAACATCAAAGCAGCACTTGAAGCCTCAAAATAATGGAACAATTAAATGCATAATGAGAGCACTTTAACTTGACCCACCAATAGTTATAGGCTTTGGTGACCATTCTCTGAAAGATCGGGCTTCCTCTTGTAGATGTTGTATGTTTAGCAGGCAGTTGATGTGAAACTGTCTGTCTGCAGTTGTCCTATATTATATTATGTTCCAGTCATGAATCAGAGCTGGCATGTGTTTGGTCGTTGCATGCTGATATGCTCTCCATTTAGATATATAAGAATCAATGCCTTAAGAGCATCTATCTGCTCATTTTTCAGGAGGCCACTAGGATCTAATTATATGATTGTAGTTTACCAGAAACAGTTGAAGCCACTGCTTGACAACAAAATAGATTGGAATGAGCCAAAATCTTGAAGGGTAGGAATATGAAACAAAAATGGCGAGGAAAGTGAAGAATACATTCGATCTCCCATGTCAATTGTATCTGGTGTGGGGAGTACTGGTCTGCATAATTTTCAAATGTGAATGGTTTATTTTCAGCAAAGTATTAGAGTGCTGTAACAAAGACTATCAGAATTAATCTGCTAGAAAAGTAAGAAGCGAGTCTGGAATATTAATAGAAAGACCAGGATTAGCTTTAACAACAACAACTTGCATTCATATTGCGCCTTTGACATAGTAAGATGCCCTAACGTGCTTCACAGGAGTATTATCATATATAATTTGACACCGAACCATATAGGAGATATTAGATCTGGTGACCAAAGCTTGGCCCAAATGATAGGTTTTAAGAAGTGTCTTAAATGAGGAGAGAGAGGCGGAGGAACTTAGAAAGGGAATTCCGGAGCTTAACAGCTGCATGGACTGCAAAGGGATCATTAACAGGGCTTCAAACTCCTGATGTGTCTTTTCCCAAAGTGTTGTTATATATTCCATTGCCACTTTCCTGTGTACCATCAAACAGCTACATGATGATATGGTACATTGCAACTGTAATGCTAAATACTTACATAGCTAGTTAATTTTTACAGTTAACATCTGCTGAAAACCAGATTATATCAGCTCATTACTCCAGAGTTGGAGTGCTCATATCTGTGGAGAGAGCTGATCAAGACTGCGAGATAGGGCAGAGAACATTTTTGCTATATGAAGTAAATTTTAAGTAGAGTTTTTCTGTGCAGACAGGAATCCCTGTAGTATTTGGAGGCCAATCCTGCACCTGAACAGAATAGACTGATTACAGACACAAAAGGGACGACAAGTATGTTTGTGTTTTACATGGGTGATCAATGTGTCAGGACCCAGCATATTTTTGCTGGCAAAATTTCAATGTGCCGTTTAAAAAGTGCCCACTTCGTAAAGCACTGTGGCTAAACTTGTTTGCGTAACTCTCTCGAGCAGTTAGGTGATAGGTATTTTGTGATCTCATGAGCAAAGGTGAACTGTCACATAGGTGTTCATAATATGGTAGAATTCTTTATTAAGATGGAGAGTGACACAGTTAATTCGGAAACTATGGTCCTGAACTTAAGGAAAGGTAACTTCGACGGTATGAGTTGTGAATTGGCTAGAATAGACAGGCAAAGGATACTTAAAGGGTTGATGGTGGATAAGTAATGGCAAACATTTAAAGGTCACATGGATGAACTTCAGCAATTGTACATCCCTGTCTGGAGTAAAAATAAAACAGGGAAGGTGGCTCAGCTGTGGCTAACAAGGGAAATTAAGGATAATGTTAAAACCAAGGAAGAGGCATATAAATTGGCTAGAAAAAGCAACAAACCTGAGGACTAGAAGAAATTTAGAATTCAACAGAGGAGAACTAAGGGTTTAATTAAGAAGGGGAAAATAGAGTACGAGAGGAAGCTTGCAGGGAACATAAAAATGGACTGCAAAAGCTCTATAAATATGTGAAGAGGAAAAGATTAGTGAAGATAAACATAGGTCTGTTACAGTCGGATTCAGGTGAATTTATAATGGGGAACAAAGAAATGGCAGACCAATTGAAAAATACTTCGGTTCTGTCTTCACGAAGGAAGACACAAATAACCTTCCGGATGTACTAGGGGACAGTGGGTCTAGTGAGAAGGAGGAACTGAAGGATATCCTTATTAGGCGGGAAATTGTGTTAGGGAAATTGATGGGATTGAAGGCCGATAAATCCCCGAGACCTGATAGTCTGCATCCCAGAGTACTTAAGGAAGTGGCCCTAGAAATAGTGGATGCATTGGTGATCATTTTCCAACAGTCTATCGACTCTGGATCAGTTCCTATGGACTGGAGGGTAGCTAATGTAACACCACTTTTTAAAAAAGGAGGGAGAGAGAAAACGGGTAATTATACACCGGTTAGCCTGACATCAGTAGTGGGGAAAATGTTGGAATCAATCATTAAGGATGAAATAGCAGCGCATTTGGAAAGCAGTGACAGGATTGGTCCAAGTCAGCATGGATTTATGAAAGGGAAATCATGCTTGACGAATCTTCTGGAATTTTTTGAGGATGTAATTAGCAGAGTGGACAAGGGAGAACCAGTGGATGTGGTGTATTTGGACTTTCAAAAGGCTTTTGACAAGGTCCCGCACAAGAGGATGGTGTGCAAAATCAAAGCACATGGTATTGGGGGTAATGTACTGGCGTGGATAGAGAACTGGTTGACAGACAGGAAACAGAGAGTCGGAATAAACGGATCCTTTTCAGAATGGCAGGCAGTGACTAGTGGAGTGCCGCAGGGCTCACTGCTGGGACCCCAGCTCTTTACAATATACATTAGCGATTTGGATGAAGGAATTGAGTGTAATATCTCCAAATTTGCAGATGACACTAAACTGGGTGGCAGTGTGAGCTGTGAGGAGGACGCTAAGAGGCTGCAGGGTAACTTGGACAGGTTAGGTGAGTGGGCAAATGCACGTTATCCATTTTGGGGGCAAAAACACGAAGGCAGAATATCATCTGAATGGCGGCAGATTAGGAAAAGGGGAGGTGCAACGAGACCTGGGTGTCATGGTTCATCAGTCATTGAAAGTTGGCATGCAGGTACAGCAAGCGGTGAAGAAGGCAAATGGTATGTTGGCCTTCATAGCTAGAGGATTTGAGTATAGGAGCAGGGAGGTCTTACTGCAGTTGTACAGCGCCTTGGTGAGGCCTCACCTGGAATATTGTGTTCAGTTTTGGTCTCCTAATCTGAGGAAGGACTTTCTTGCTATTGAGGGAGTGCAGTGAAGGTTTACCAGACTGATTCCTGGGATGGCTGGACTGATATATGAGGAGAGACTGGATTAACTGAGCCTTTATTCACTGGAGTTTAGAAGGATGAGTGGGGATCTTATAGAAACGTATAAGATTCTGATGGGACTGGACAGGTTAGATGTGGGAAGAATGTTCCCGATGTTGGGGAAGTCCAGAACCAGGGGACATAGTCTTCGGATAAGGGGTAAGCCATTTAGGACTGAGATGAGGAGAAACTTCTTTACTCAGAGAGTTGTTAACCTGTGGAATTCCCTGCCGCAGAGAGTTGTTGATGCCAGTTCATTGGATATATTCAAGAGGGAGTTAGATATGGCCCTTATGGCTAAAGAGATCTAGAAGTATGGAGAAAAAGCAGGAAAGGGGTACTGAGGGAATGATCAGCCATGATCTTATTGAATGCTGGTGCAGGCTCGAAGGGCTGAATGGCCTACTCCTGCACCTATTTTCTATGTTTCTATATTTCAACCAACATGTGAGAGCTTGACACAAGGTGGCGGGGGGTGGGATATGTCACATTTGATTTTTTTGTTGTTACTATTTTACCACAGAGAGGATTTGGCAAAAGAGCTACATTTAATGTTGGATTTTTAAAAGCACACGGGGCGAAATTGCCCCGTGCCAGTGTTGCGGGGCAGTAACCTCAGAACCCAGGTCGGGAGTACCACCATTCTCACTGAATTGGGCCATAGCACCCTGGAATGAGGCAAAGCGCTGCCTGAGGCATTCCGCCTTGTTTCCGAGACGCTCTCAGATTGGTAGCGGGACGCGTTTCTCAGCGCGGCGCCAATGACGTCAGCACTACGTGGCCGTTCCACTTGGCACTGAGGCACCACAACGCCCCTCCCCTTCTTTTAAAGGGGAGGGCTGCTGCGAACTCTGCATTGGCTTTGGTGGTCACCAAGAGAGGATGCCGGGCTGCAGGATGACGGCTCGGCCGAATCAATGGCCACCATCGTCAGGCCAATTGAAAAGTCGTCCAACAGAAAAAACATGACGGCCATGGCACAAAGGCCCTCCCCTTTAAGGAATGCCCCGGCAGCCCCTGAAAGGCGTTTGCATCGCCCCGCACCAGCCTCGCGTCCTGCGGGGCAATTTCCCCAGCGGGCGCAAAGGGGTCGACATGGGCGGTAAGGGTTGGCACGCACAGCGATGACGTAATTGCTGTGTGCGCCCTGATCCGAGGCAGTAATCGAGAGATGCAGTGCAAAGCCCCCACAATGATGGGGGCAGCTCTAGGGCCACCGCTTTCACTGCCCGTCCCCAGGAGTTTGCGCCCCATTAGTGCCTCCTGGAAGCACTACTGGACCTTTTTGAAAAGGGCATTTTGGCCTTCATAGCATATTCGCAAGTTTTTTTTTTAAATGCTGAAAAATGATGGGTTGGTAAGATGATGATGAGCTAGCTTTGAACTTGCTTTCCCATAGATTACAAATAATCAATCTAATCGCCTGAATCTGCAATCATTAAACATCTCACATCTATTAAAACATAAACATATTGTCGTCCCTTTTGTTTGTGTAATCAGTCTATTCTGTTCGGGCGCAGGGCTGGCTTCCAAAGTCTATAATCCTTTTTGTGGTAGTGAACAGCGAGAAATATAAGGACCAATTTTAACTAGGAACATGAAGCGGGAATGTGGGAGCCAAAGCAAGTGTTGAGTCAACTGGCCTGCTGGAAAGCGAGGCCCGGGTGATTTTATCTCCCGGGCCTTATTAACATGCTTCGACATTGATTCCCACCTGAAGCCAGCAAGAATTACACCTCTGCTGGTGGATGCGGATTATAATTGGTGCAGGGGCTCAGGCTTCTACCAGGGAACCATGGAAATAGTTTCCAGCATGATAAGTGATAACTATAACTAGCGGTGCGTCTGCAATTGGAGGAGGGGGAATGTTCGAGGCAGGGAAGGCCCGATGTATCTTAATGAAGCCAGGAGGAGCACTCTTGCTCTACGTGGCCCACAAAAAGCCTTTTTAGAAAGAAAAATGTTTTTAAAATCAATTACTTGGGCCTCCTTGGATCTGGATCTTTGCTGCCAGCAGGTTTTGTTGGTGGTTTGGAATCTGCATGATCCTTCATCATGTTAACGCGGCTAAAATGGCATGCATGTCCCAATGATCTCATCGGGATGTCCCACAGCCATTTCCTCGATTCGAGGGACAGCCTTTGATGATGATGAAATTAGGCGTCCACTCCTCTGAGGTGGGTGGCCTTCTTGTGCCTGAATGCCAGCAAAGAAAATTGGCAGTGTGCGGGGAAGTGTTGGGAATGTGGTAGGAACCTCCCCGCCATTTTAACGCCCGCTCACCCCATTCCTGCTGGGTGGAGGAGTGAAAATTAAACCTCTAAAATATAGACTGGGATACAGATAGCCTGCTGCACGGGGAAGTCAGGTTTTTAAAGAGAAGCTGCGAAGTAGCAAAAAGCTGCATAAAGGATACAAAGTGGGGGGCAGTTAGAAATTAGTTGGTTTAAGTAAGATAACCCCCTTCTGCAGGGAAGCATAATTGAATTTTTTAATATTATTATGCAAAGTTAAGTTGTACTGATTGAACGATGTGATTCCAATCATAACTATTGCTCTGCTTGTTCACACAGTATGAAATAGAATACCTTTATGATTTGTGTCACATCTTCTCTCACCAGAGAGATCGAAGAAGTAAACGTGGGAGAGGCTCAAATATCTAATTCAAGTTGCAAGGGAATACTATTGTTATCCACCAGTTAACACTGTTGTGCAAATAGAAATGCGATAATGTGAGTCAGTTCTCATTAAAGTAAGATGCTCAGACTGCCTACAGGAGTGGCTGACACTGCTGAAAACAAGGCATCAATGTCAGACCCAAATCTGCACAGAGCTGAAAATTATAGGGCCACAATGACCATAAGACACACAACACATGGAATATGTCACTGGCTGTCCTGCAGGGTAAAAGGACTGTCAGTTGCATCACAGCTTCTGTATAAAAGATTGTTCTACTAGAACTTTATTTTCCAGCATTAAAAAAAATACTTTACCAATGTGGAACTCGTTTTTACTTGGGCTATTTTATTCCGTAAATGGGATGACTACATATCTTGATTTTAAAAACAATGAAGTCTTGTGTTGAGCATGTAAATTAATGTAGAATTTCATGAGTACAAGTTTTGCCTTCAATGATGCAGCTCAGCTCAAGGGTATCCCCGCAGCGATGTCACTTGCTATTAGCGCCTGGAGCAAAAAACCCCCAATTTGTTTCATTTTATTTGAATCTGTTCACATTATAATGCTTCTGACCTGAATTTACTTTGAACACAACCATTGTTAACTGTGAAATAATACATTTTTACAGTGCAGTACAGACATTTTCCCTCTCTGTGGTAAATGAACATTTTTTGTCACAAGAATATTATGTTGTCATATAATAAAACTGTATCATAGGCAATTGATGGACAATTAATTTGTACAAAACGTTGACTTTAAGTCATTTGGTAAAATGAAGATCTAAAAACGATTCATTTTATCTGTATTTATTTAGTTGTATTTCTTTATTGATTCTATCCTCCCCCATTGCACCTTCACGGTAACCTTCTAAATCAGAACAGGGCAATGATGTGGTTCAAAGGTACAATTGTTGGCACTCAGCAGTGACCTCACTGTAGGTTAGAACTTCTCATTGGTCAAATTCATGTACCGATGCCTAACGCACATATACTACTTTCATGTGTGGGCTATTTTTACCAGTCAATAACCCAGTCATTTTAAATGGACTGATGCCAAAGGAAAGTTGTACCCTCAGTCATATTAAAGAGCTCAGATAATCAATAAACAGTACATTAGATGTCACTTAACAGGTTTCTATTTATATTAAGTTGATTACTATCAGCTACATTTGACACTTTTTTTTGTGTATTACAATATTCAAGTAAACAACTTGCAGCTATTATAAAAGTAGCAATGAATTTTTAACCTGAAAGCAGTTGCAATTTATCAGATTATTCATTCTTTCATTCCATTGCCAAATCTCACTCGATCATATTTTAGAAAAAAATATGATCAAGTAATCCATTACAGCTATTTCTAAAATGTTATTTCTATTACTGATCATACAGCCACCACAACACATGATTTTTCACAAGTTACACAGAACATCAGTCCAAATGTAATTATTGCACTATATTCACAGGACAGTCATCTTGAACTCCATTTTGAATACATCCCTGAGAACATCAAGGTATGGTAATATGACCAGGCAAAAAACTGCATTTTGGTTTAATTTTAACATTACGTAAGTTGCTATTGAAAAGGATTGTAAGTGATTCAAGAAGATTTAGACATATTGGTAGATTCAGCAGGTGGATGTTAAATGAAAATGATGGCACAGACATGAGGTAATTTGAAGTGCTATAACCTACAGGGCTACAGACCAAGAACTGGAAAGTGGGATTAGGCTGGAAAGCTGTTTTACGGCCTGCACAGACACGATGGGCTGAATGACATCCTTCTGTGCCATAAATTTATATGATTTCTATAATTCTACGATTCAATTTAACATGATGACTGTAGTGGAGTATTTAAAATAAACACTCAACACCAGATCTGGGTTTGAAGATTCAAGTAGTCTTTAGTTTGCTTGCAAGGGAGAGTCGAGTCTGCAGTCAACCTGTTGCTGAGCTGTCCTCACTCGCTCTCCCCGAACAAAGAACACATTGGCTTTTTATACAGTTACTCGACCTATAATGGCTTGACATTCAACACATGAGACATACATTGATTTGAATGGTCAAAACCCTTGTCACTCGAAGCAACATATGATACTGACCATGCCTGTCCCCAGTACTTTTCCACAAACCCCACTGTGTCCCGGGAGTGATCAAACATATTGGAATGTTATCTTATTTCTCCTGCCTTGACCAAATGGAGTTTTTCCAATGAGTCACTTTTGACTCCTTGCCCTGTTTAGCTGCCCCTCTGGGCTTCCTATGGTTCAACAGTTTGGCCTCCTGTAATTGTCCTCAGGTTACACACCTTGTAACAATTAATCATTCTGACTTATTATTTACCTTTAAACACCTTTAGAAAGTTGACCACTACAAAAGCCTACGTCAGCTCGTTTTAGTTCTGAGATCCATCCTTAACCCTTTAATTATAACAGAGCTCAATAGCTCCACTTTAATGACTAAAGAGAGTACATTTGCAGTAAATGGTAAAACTTTAAAAGGAGTAAAGGAGCAGAGAGATATAAGGAGATCCAATGGAGGTGTTTAAATTATGAGGGGTTTTGATAAGATAAATTAGCAAATGCTATTTCCATTGGGTGATGAGATGTAACTAGAGGCCATAAAAGAACAAAAGGAGAAGTTAGGAGAAGTATATTTATGGGGAATCTGAATCTAGAGGGTGCTGTCAACTAAGCAGGTCGCTGCAAGTAAGGCTCTCAGCTAGTATATGCATGCACACATGGAGACATACACAGGGTTGACAGCTGAAGATCTGTGCTGATTTTTGCCTCCCTTAGGCCTGATATTGTTCCACTAGGAATACTCATGAAAAGGTTGCAGGGGAGGCTGTGGCTTTCCCTGTGGGGTCCAAAGGAACACTGATCATTGTAGTCCCACAAAGGAAAATTATATACTTACTTGAATGGTGTTTCTGTCTGTACACCAGCTGTAGACCTGCTTCTATCCATCGGGAAATGCCATTGGGGTCCTTATGCAGGATGGTCCCGCCTGAGTGCAGTGGCTGCCTCATCTGCTGTCAAAACCAATATCATCAGAATCATAAATTAGCAGGAATGATCATCATACTGTTTTGGACTTGTGGTAGAGTTTCTTAAAATATTATAGGAGTCATACATAATATTGCCTCTAATTTTATTTTGGGCCGCATGGCCCCATTAACCGACTGCGCGGTCCATTTAAAATTCCACGTGTGTGCGATTTTTCCTTTTAAAAGCCGGTGAGCCGGTGGTGCGGGAGCTCCAGAGTGGCCAGGCAGCTTAAAGGGAACATTGGTCACAAGTATTTTCTATTCGGAAAATGTCATTTAAGCCGTTTCTCCAGGGATTCCACTGATCCTGTGTTGGAGTTCTGGCAGGCAATCAAGAAAGCGCCATGGACATGTAAGGACATCAGGCCAGTTCTGCAGGACTATATGCCAGGAGGGCAGATGCACAAATCAATACAAAGGCAGTTCTGAATTGGGAGGGTAGGTGATGCACAAAATTCCTTCTGGCCTGGAATTCAGTGCTTTCTTGTATTTGGCGAGCTGAAGTCCTTAGGTCTTGGCTTCATTAATGCCCTCAAGTTTGATGCAAAAATATTTAAATAAACACCTAGCACATCTAACTCGGTGATATTTACACCAGGTTTGTTCTTTTTTATTTTTACATGCATTTATTTGAAATGAACTGTGTGTGAAGAAGCTTCTAAATTGCCTTCATTATTTTACGGTGTTCATAGTACCTTTTTGTGCTTTTATGATGATTTTTTTCCTCCTACATTGTGGAAATTTGCATTAATATATAATTATCAGCAAAATTTGGGGCAATTCTTTTTCACTCCTAAAAGATTTTAAACCTCCTCAAATATGGTATTTTATGATTCAAGTGATAAAAGATGAAAGAAGACATGCCAGGGAGATCAAACCACAGACGTTGACATATCTGAATGCTAATGACTGTAGACAAGGGCCTCAGTTGGCTGTGAGTCAGCAAGGTGGAGCTTTGGCACCAGCAGTAAAACTTGCAACATAAGGATAGTGCTGCCTGTGGCTAGCCAGGTTATCCTCAATTGTTATGCCTTTATGCCTATAGCTTATTTCTGGGTAATATGTTGCCCACAGATAACTGTTTACTACATATTTATCAAACCAGTGACAGATGCATTGATTAGCCTGCACTTTCATCTCCCTTCCCAGTGAATAGCAGTCAGACGGCTGTCCAGTGTAACCACAAAGCTATAAAGGCCCAAGTAAACGGGGTCACTGATGGATGCCTATACCCAATCCCAAACCCATTCTAAGTATCAATAAGTGAACAGATTTGTCCTTCAATGTTTTTATGCATGAAGATCATGGAAGATGTATGTGTGTGGTAAGGGTTTCAATT
This sequence comes from Pristiophorus japonicus, assembly GCF_044704955.1. Classification (NCBI taxonomy): domain Eukaryota; kingdom Metazoa; phylum Chordata; class Chondrichthyes; family Pristiophoridae; genus Pristiophorus; species Pristiophorus japonicus. The sequence continues at coordinate 92,816,799 of NC_091993.1, read as the reverse complement.
GTATGTTGCATCCTGATTATGTGCCTTACTGAGATATGGATAAACATGAGAATAATGACAAAAGTGGTAAGGTTCTGTAAGGGCTTGCTGCAACTATAGAACTGGTTGACAGACTTAATTTATGGCATTGAAATCTTGGGCTATCTACTTAGTATGTGGCACTGTGGAAAGCCCTCCTTTGCCAGATTTCTTAAGGTATTCCATGGTTCTCCCACAACTGTTCCGTGTCCTGCAGGTACTGTAGACTATAGACTGTGACAAACCTGGCTGCCACCTCCTGCCAGACATGCTGCACTGCCATTCTCTGAGGAGGTGGCTCTGGAGTTCCAAACAGAGCAATTCTCCTTGCACCCACCTCATTTAGCATATCCGTCTTGTCTAGCCACTAATAGGATGTCCTTTCCTACATCATGTTTCATGCCTCCAGATTCGGCTTTCTCTTTTGGCTTCTCATTTCTTCCCCGCCAATCATACAACCTTTATAAAGGCTTAAAACCTATCTCAAGCATTTGAGTAGGATTAAATATTTAAATGTGCTGTTAAGGTTTGAGTTTGAAGGACTAGTTACATAATCCAAGTATTGTTTTTCTTTCCAAATGCTAACTTCAACTTTCCTCCCTCCAGAGTGACATCCCTTCGGTATCTTGTCAAATAACCATTTCTTGTGTATGAGCCTGCTATTCAACAGTATAGGGATTTTTATGAGCTAATATGTCCTCACCTAATAGTAGCCATGTACTTAAGCAAGTTTCATTGAACTGCCATCAGGTACAGGATACAATGCAGCCAAAAATCTGTGGCTCTCTCAGTGAACCCCTGGTGTAACTATAACAGGAACAGCCGGAATATGGCCACGGGCCTGGTTATAGTAGATTCTGACCTTGTGCCAAAGATTTCTGTTAGCCTTGTGGGGCCCAGCCTCTGCCTACCCCTTACAGGGTCATTGGCATATGGGGAGGCACAGTTGGAGTGAGGAATTGAAACATTAGAGTTATTGTACCCTGAGCAGAATCAGGGACCAACGTAAGACAGGAGCATGTACTCCTGGTGAGATGGGATGACCATTGGTTGTTATGCGGTTCACCTGGATGTTCAGGTCACTATCCGTGAGATACACCATCCTGCACATTCTCGGAGCCACGGGCTATCGATCAGAGAAACTGAGGCCAATTGTTCCACTCCTAATGCTTCCCCAGATAAGATAGGAAAACTCAACACATACTAGGGATTGAACCTGGGAGTCCCCTGATCTGTTTGAATTAGTACCACATTTTAATAACGTAAGGCTGGATTTTAGGCTTTTTTGTTTTTGGGGTGAAAACGGAGGCGGGGCAGGAAAGTTACCAGCCGGGAATAGTTTGCGTCTTGGTACATAAGTTTGGGCATCTGGGCCCTGCGTCAAGGGGCGCAGTACTAAGAGAGGCGTTGTACAACTCTCTTGGTGCAAGGTTGGGAAACTCGCACATAAAGTGCCAGCCCAGGAGCGATCCGAGAGAGACCTTGAGGGGACAATTTAAAAAAAAAAACACAAAAATATTCTCAAAACATTGCCCGCGGCACCACAACACAAATTGAAATAAAGTTAAAAGAACAAGCACTCACACTTACCTTTGCAGTCCATTACCTTCCTCTCTGCCGCCGGCATGGCTGGACCACTCTGATTTCCCAGGCATTCATTGCAAGCGCACTTCCCGGCAGACGGGTCGGGTAAGAGCTCAAACTCGCACCAGTGTCGTAACCAGGGGCGTTGCACACCCGGCGCAGCTCTTCCCGGCGGTGCTGCTCGGTGCTGCCGCAAAACCCGACCCAAGGATCGCGGTGGGGCGCTGGAGACCTCTCCTCCGCCTTTCACACCGCTCCGGGGCAAAAACCGGAGCAAAGAGGATCGGAAAATCCAGCCCATAGTCATTAGGGGATTATATAAATAAACCCAATCTCAAAACAAATTCTCTCACCTTAAAGCTCTCCTGGGTACTCCTAGGTATTCCGGAGTACAGTTGTGATATTTAGCTGCTAACCTGTCCTATCCCTTTAAAGTTCTTGGGCAACTCCAGGTAATTATTGCTGTTTATACAAGATTGAATTCAATCGGAGGCAATTGTAAATTTCAGGTTCAATATCCATGACTGGCATTTAAACTTTTCTTTAAGATTGTTTGGTATCTGTAACAAAGTGTTACACGTTGAACTGTAACATGTGTTGTGGATGTACGCAAGGCACAAGACATTTAAATGCATTCAGATTCACTCCTCTTCTCTCCCAATTGGGAGTCCCTGCACTTCATAGCACTAGTAACTGAGGTGGCACGTGGGCACCTGCTCATAGTGCTTGGCCAACGCAGATCCAGAACCCGTTGGTGGGAACTTTATAAAGATAGCCTGGGAAGGATTTTCCCTTTGATTTCCATTCCTCCCTGTGTGGAAGTAATTGGCTTCCTCTCAGTACTTCTCCATAGCAGGCCGGCTAAAGTTGTGAACTCAGTGAGGAGAGGATGACAAGTTCCAAACTGTATCATTCCATTATCATCACTAAGAAGACTCTCGACGTAATGATTTTAAATGTCATTCAGAATTACTGCCATTGTCTTTCAGTTCCTAACCAGGCATCTTAACACTAATTCACTTTTTTTTCCACATTTTCAGATTCGTACAATGCAATGGCCATCAGGATCCCGGCAAATCCCAGTTTCAATTTGCAGCCTCCCATGCAAGCCCGGTGAGAGAAAAAAAATAGTGAAGGGCATTCCTTGTTGTTGGCACTGCGAACTCTGCGATGGCTACCAGTACCAGGTGGATAAGTACAACTGCAAGATCTGCCACTTTGACATGCGACCCAATGAGAACCACACAGGATGCATCCCAATTCCCATAGTCAAACTGGAGTGGTATTCCCCTTGGGCCATCGCGCCTGTATTCTTTGCAATTATCGGTATCATTGCTACATTGTTTGTTGTCATAACGTTCATCCGCTACAATGACACGCCAATGGTGAAAGCATCTGGGCGAGAATTAAGTTACGTGCTTCTCACAGGGATTTTCCTCTGCTACGCTATCACTTTCCTTATGATAGCAGAGCCCGATGTCGCCATCTGTTCCATGCGACGCATTTTCCTCGGACTGGGTATGAGCATCAGCTACGCCGCCCTGCTCACCAAGACCAACAGGATATATCGGATATTCGAGCAAGGCAAGAAATCAGTCAGTGCCCCCAGGTTTATCAGTCCAGCCTCCCAGCTTATGATAACTTTCAGTTTTATCTCCGTGCAACTGCTGGGAGTCTGTATCTGGTTTATTGCTGACCCACCCCACTCCTACATAGACTATGATGACCAAAAGACTGCCAATCCTCAGCTTGCTCGTGGAATTCTCAAATGTGATATTTCTGATCTGTCTCTCATCTGCTTACTTGGATACAGCATGCTCCTCATGGTCACATGCACCGTGTATGCCATCAAAACCAGAGGGGTTCCAGAGACCTTCAATGAGGCCAAACCTATTGGATTTACCATGTACACCACCTGCATTGTCTGGTTAGCCTTCATTCCGATATTTTTTGGGACTGCACAGTCTGCAGAAAAAGTAAGTACCTCCACCTCTGCAAAGCTTAAACATTATGCCGGAAAGACAAGAACTGTGTGTGATTTGTGAATGATGAGCATTATTTAAAATAATTAGCGATATTATGATTTTGAAAGATGGGGAGGCTGCAGAAAGCAAAAACAATGGAGACTTTCCTGAGCCTAGTGACTTACAGGAAATCGGGTAGCTTCCTTTGCAAGCATGTGTTCTGACTTGCCCAATTTTCCAATGTCCCAGGTGATTCAGTGCAGCTGTCCCAGACCCAGGAAAGTCTCTTTTGATATCGTCTTTATCCAGTTACCATACTTGAAACATTCCTGGTGAAAACAAACTGTCTTCCATTTTATGGAGCCCTGAAAGCTTTTGGGCAAGAACACATGTCAATCACATTCTTCCAGGAGCTTTACCAGCACATCAAGAAAAAGATTTATGGCATTGAACATGAGCAGTGTAGAACACTCCATGTTCTTTTCTGATAGTGGTTTTCTGTGCTACTGTTTCTCTTGAAAAGTCTTTTTCCAACAGTCATGTTTAGATCATAAACAGTCACTGATAAGTCATTCTGCATGCAATAATTCTATTATACTTTCCTAGTATCATTTTCTGTAGGTTTCTGAGAAAGCAAGTAACTGTTGCCACTTCAAGCTCTTTTCTGCTGTATTCCACTGTCTTGATTGGCCCTGAACGGAAACAAGTAAGACAAGTAGAGCAAAATGAAGCAGGTACTGAGTGTGACAGTGGACATTCATCTGCTATGTTTCTGAAAAGAATTGACTTTACTGCTGTCACCATCTACACACATTAATAAATGTACATTCAAAACGATGTGGTTTGCGGACGGTAGCGGAAAATGATTGAAAGGTGATGTTTGTTTAGTTGATGATGGGTTGTGAATACTGGCTACAGAATGTTTACAATATCATACAGCATATTTAACAAAAGACTGGCAGTATGTATTAGAATAAGGCTGTAAGCAGGTACCACTTAACTAAACTAATGTTGGTTATCTAGGAATTTCTGTGACAAGCAATTTAATGTTACTGAAACAATTTAAGGGATTAGAACTTGAAGGGAAGATAAATGCATCAGCTATAAAACCAAATAATAATAAAACATATATTGTTATCAATGGTAAAGGATTTAATACGTCTTGAGTCACAATAGAGAGTATGGAAATTAGGTCTGACTGGTGCTGTGGAGCTGATTGTGCTTCTGAAGCTCAACTGGAAATGTATTATCAACTGAATTTGTTGAGGGGAGCCATAATCAAATCACACCAACATTGTTCAGCAATCTCAGCCCTTGCTTTTTAAAGCACAAAACCTAAAACTGAGACCTTGGGAGTAATTTTCCAACTTTACACTTCTGCCAGGAGCCTCACATGCTTGTAGCACGTAACAGAAAAACTGTGCATGATTTTCTGATCATTCATTAGAATTTCTGATATGTATTGCTGGCTGGTGAGGCTCCCCGCCCAGGAGCACAGCGTTGGAAAGGTACTCCTATGCCTTTGACTTAAGTTGACAGAATGATCCCAATTTGAATCTCCTCAACATTTGATCATTGTTATTCGCTTTACTTAGTTACTGCTAACAGTGATTCAACTTTAAATAGAAATTTAGGAGTATAAAACAAATATGAATTGATCTGTTACTGGTCGAATATAGCTTCTATAGACAAGCAATATTTATCTCTCTGCTGAATTTTCTGTAAAAGATTACGGCCGAGAAATTCCGTTGTGCCCCGTTTGGGGGGCGGTAACATCCGCGAGACGGGACTTTTTGCGCCAGGCGCGGAAGTCCCACCCCACTCTCTAAATTGAGGTTACCGCCCCCGAGAGGAAGTAGAGCGCAAAGAAACATGCTCCATTTCCTCTCTGGGGTGTTACTGGGGCAGACGCACTGGTAGCGGGGCGCAGCGCTACGCACTGAGCTGCGTAGTGCTGCCATGTAAGAGGGGTTCTCCCCTTCATTAATGGGGAAGTCCCAAGCTGCCAACTCTGTGGGGCCCCTGGGAGAGGGGCACTGTGCCACCAGCCCCGGCCCTCAAGCGGAATGCCGGGCTGCCATATCGCGGCACGGATCCTGTGTTCAAAGTGGCAACAGGCCGCGATAAGTAAGTCGGCATACTTTTTATTTGACCTGCCCGCCACCTCCCCTTTAACTTGCGCCCCCTCGTGCCGCCTGACTCCCTGTTCATGTCCCCTGAAGCTATCGCTGTCATCGTCCGCGCAGCTTTAGGGGGCACGGGCCAAATTTTGTTCCAGGGCGAAAACAAGGCGCTGCGCACGATGATGACGTTGTCATTGCCGGTGCAGCGGCACGGGGCGCTACCAGTTACTGCCGCCGCTAAACTCCCGCCGAATTTAGTGGCAGGCTATAGCGGCGCCACGCCTGGGCGATAAGTCGTTTGCATCCCGCTAGCGCCCCCCCCCCAGGGTGCTAATGGGAGGCACAAACGACCCCAATTTCTCCCCCCTATATTTTCTAACTTACCGTATATACTCGCGTATCATGCGACTTTTGAAGACCTAAATTGTAACCTAAATTTGGGGGGTCGCATGATACGCGAGATACAAAATTTGCGGGTGTGAAGTGCTGGCCAAGATTAGGCTGTTAAGCAGACCGTATCCACGCTGAATCTCGGCAGGTATCTCCTGGGCTGGATTGCAGCCTCTATTGTCGCTTGTACTGTATCTTTGCTGTGGTCTAGAGATCGCCACCCACAACTCCCTCTGAGGTTTGCTGCATTATTAGAGGCTCCATCTATCTCAGCCCATGCTCCTTTTACCCGCAAACACAGTAGAGGCTGTGGCTGAACGACGCTAGTCAAGCCAGCTGGAACGATTGCTGTATCGGTGTTCGATTCACGAACAGCTTTCACAGCAGAATCCACTCGATGTTTCATGTTAAGGTCTGTATTCGATCTCAAAAAAATGACTGGCATGATACATGAGATATATGGTAAAATCATGTTTTGGGGACGAAAATTTAGGGGTCGCATGATACGCGAGATCGCAGGATACGCGAGTATATACGGTAATGTGAATTCAGAGATCATATCACATACGTTGCAATTGACATAAAATGAATTACAAAAGCACTTTAACAAAGGGTCAGTGTACAATGGTTAAGAAAAATAGGTGGTTCAGTTTTAAGCTTTAGGGTTCTCTTTGTCCCAGAATTCAGAGGTATCCTGCAATCTGTAATTCAGTAAAGTTTTACAATATCTGACGACACTGGAGTGTATCCAAAATATTACCATTAATTTCAATTCAACTTGCTTATTCATGTCTGCGTGTGGTTAGGCAATGTAAAGACAATTTAACTGAACCATTTGTTACTTATATTGGAAAAGTGCATAGTCCAGCCTCAGTGGGATATATTTCTTACCCAGCATCTGTTTTCTAACAAGACAATTTCAAAGAATCTGCTCTGTGTGGTAATGTGGTCAGGCTTGGTGACATCCGGTTGATCCTCCATGGCATTGGTTATTCATAATCTGCAGTGAGAGGCACAATAGCCTTATTCGAACATGTCTCTTTTATAATTAATTACAGTTTGAAACTAGAGTTTGAGTATGAGAAGAAATTGGAATAATTGGACATCTGTGGTATAGATTTAGTGTTGTCGTTAGACCATCTGTCATTTGCAACAGTAAAGCTGTTTTATCTACGATATCAACAAGAAGCAGTAGGATAATCCTGAAAACAATGTCATGGAGACAACCTGCCATCATTCAACAACAACAACTTGTATTTATATCGTGCCTTTACCATAGTGAAATGTCCCAAGGCACTTCACAGGAGTGTCATGCGATAAAACAATTTGACACCAAGCCGCATAGGGAGAAATTAGCGCAGGGAAAGAGGTAGGTTTTAAGGAGTGTCTTGAAGGAGGAAAGAGAGGTAGCGAAGTGGAGAGGTTTAGGGAGTGAGTTCAAGAGCTTGGGGCCTAGGCAACAGAAGGAACGGCCACCGATAGTTGGATGATTATATTTAGGGATGCTCAAAAGGGCAGAATTAGAGAAGCGCAGACATCTCGGGGGTTGTAGGGTTAGAGGAAATTACAGAGATAGGGCGGGGCGAGACCATGAAGAGATTTGAAAATAAGGATGAGAATTTTGAAATCGAGGCATTGCTTAACCGGAAGCAAATGTAGGTCAGCGAGCACAGGGATGATGGGAGAGCGGGACTTGGTGCGAGTTCGGACACAGGCAGCTGAATTTTGGATCATCTCTAGTTTACGTAGAGTAGAATGTGGGAGGTGAGCCAGCAGTGCATTGGAATACTCAAGTCTAGAGGTAACAAAGGAATGGACGAGGGCTTCAGCAGCGGATGAGCTGAGGCAAGGGTGGAGACGGGCAATGTTATGGAGGTGGAAATAGGCGGTCTTAATAGGTGGTCTTAGTTATGCTGTGATATGTGATCGAAAGCTCATTTCAGGGTCAAATATGACACCAAGGTTGCGAACAGTCTGCTTCAGCTTTAGACAGAAGTTGGGGAGAGGGATGGAGTCAGTGGCTAGGGAACGGAGTTTGTGGCAGGGACCGAAAACAATGGCTTCGGTCTTCCCAATATTCAATTGGAGAAAATTTCTGCTCATCCAGAACTGGATGTCGGACAAGCAGTCTTGACAATTTAGACACTGTGGAGGGGTCGAGAGAAGTGGTAGTGAGGTAGAGCTGGGTGTCATCAGCGTACATGTGGAAACTGAAGCTGTATTTTTGGATGATGTCAGCAAGGGGCAACATGTAGATATGAAATAGGAGGGGCCAAGGATAGATCCTTGGGGGACACCAGAGGTAACGATGTGGGAACAGGAAGAGAAGCCATTGCAGGTGATTCTCTGGCTACGGTTAGATAGGTAAGAATGGAACCAGGCGAGTGTAGTCCCACCCAGCTGGACGACGGTGGAGAGGCGTTGGAGAAGGATAGAGTGGTCAACCGTGTCAAAGGCTGCAGACAAGTCAAGAAGGACGAGGAGGGATAGTTTGCCTTTGTCACAGTCACAAAGGATGTCATTTGTGACTTTGTTGAGAGCCGTTTCGGTCTGGTGGCAGGCACAGAACCTGGATTGGAGGGATTCAAAAATGGAATTGCGGGAAAGATGGGCACGGATTTGAGAGATGACTACATGTTCATGGACTTTGGAGAGGAAAGGGAGGTTGGATTTGAGACGGTAGTTTGCAAGGACGGAGGAGTCAATGGTTGACCTTTTGAGGAGAGGGGTGATGAGGAGTGTAACGTAGCCAAGTTTGCTGACGATACAAAGATGGGAGGAAAAGCAATGTGTGAGGAGGACTCAAACAATCTGCAAAAGGACACAGACAGGCGAAGTGAGTAGGCAAAAATTTGGCAGATGGAGTATAATGTTGGAAAGTGTGAGGTCATGAACTTTGGCAGAAAAAAATCAAAGATCAAGTTATTATTTAAATGGAGAAAAATTGCACAAAGTGCCGCAGTACAGCGGGATCTGAGGGTACTTGTGCAATAAACTCAAAAGGATAGTATGCAGGTACAGTAAGTGATCAGGAAGGCCAATGGTATCTTGGCCCTTATTGTAAAGGGGATGGAGTATAAAAACGGGGAAGTCTTGCTGCAGCTAAACAAGGTTTTGGTGAGGCCACACCTGGAATACTGCGTGCAGTTTTGATTTCCATATTTACGAAAGGATATACTTGCTTTGGAGGCAGTTCAGAGAAGATTCACTAGGTTGATTCCGGAGATAAGGGGGTTGACTTATGAGGAAAGGTTGAGTAGGTTGGGCCTCTACTCATTGGAATTCAGAAGAATGAGAGGTGACCTTATCAAAACGTATAATATTATGAGGAGCTTGACAAGGTGGATGCAGAGAGGATGTTTCCACTGATGGGGGAGACTAGAACTAGAGGGCATGATCTTAGAATAAGGGGCCGCCCATTTAAAACTGAGATGAGGAGAAATTTCTTCTCTGTAGGTCGTAAACCTGTGGAATTCGCTGCTTCAGAGAGCTGTGGAAGCTGGGACATTGAATAAATTTAAGTCAGAAATAGACAGTTTCTTAACCAATAAGGGGTTATGGGGAGCGGGTAGGGAAGTGGAGCTGAATCCATGATCAGATCAGCCATGATCTTATTGAGTGGCGGAGCAGGCTCGAGGGGCCGTATGGCCTACTCCTGCTTCTATTTCTTATGTTCTTATGACAGCAGATTTGAGAGAGAAGGGGGAACAGTACCTGAGGAGAGGGAACCGTTAACAATGTCACCTAACATGGATTATCTGTTTCTTTCATGGCTTACTCTTTTAAACTTCACATTTTTTCTTATCCCACTTTTCAGTTGTATACGCAAATGTATACTATAACTATCATAAGGCTGATTTTCCTCATCTTGCACCAAGGAACTCCTATTCACCAGCAAAAAACTTTAGCATCCTGCTCAACCCCAGGCTCAACTTCCCCTCTCACATCTGCAATACAGCTTTCTTCTAGCTCTGCAATATTACTAGCCTCTGCCCTTACTTTTCCCCACGGCCACCAAAACCCCAGTCCACACCTTCAGCACTCGATAGTGCTCTCCAAGAGGGCTGCAATAATCTAAAAGTTACAACTCCTTCAAAATGGCGCAGCCTGTGTCTTGCCCACAGAAAGTCCCACTCACCCATTACCAAATTCTCCAAACTGTAGTGGCTCCTCATGCCTCAGTGGGTTAAGCTCAACATTTTCATCCTTGTTATGTATGTATACATTGTAACTGTGTAAGACTTGCCACCAGAGGGCACAACTGTTGGAGGCCCAAGGGTCACCTGCACACCTCGTGCAAGCGAGTATAAAAGGTCGTCTGCCATGCTGCTCAGGCACTCTGGAGTTGTATTAAAGAGACTAAGGTCACATCAGTTTTAGCTCACAGTACTCAGTCTTGTGGAGTTCTTCCATACTTAACAATCCTCATTTTCAATTCCCTCCATGACCTCATCCCACTCCACTTTAATGATTTCCTCCTGTCATATGTCTTCACAAGCACTCATTGCTCCTCCTGCGCCAGGCTATTCCTTCCCTCCCACATCCTCTCTTGTACTTTGTCTCCTAGGGCTCCTTCACTAGTTCCCTCAGACTTCCCACTTCCCTCTGGTTTCAAAAATGCCCTTAAAACCCTTCACTTCAACGTGCCTTTGACCTCCTATACTATCTCCATTGTTTTTCCTTTTCCCTTCCTGCTTGGCAACCACTTATTTTTAATGAAAAACGCTTTGCGATATCTTTATACAATGAGTAATGATGTAGAAATGTAATATGCTAATCTTACTCTTTTTGTAGAGCAATGGTTAATTATCCTTTTTTGTAGGTTTTTATAGGTGCCAATCGTGTCAATTCATTAGCATTAAAAACAATCACGACACATCAGTAATAATGTTAATTCCATCTATCTAAAGTAGTTAAATTGCCACTTGACTGGTACAAGCAATGACAGGTTCAGTAATGTAGCGGGGCAGTATGTGTACTGCTCTACAAAAATGGAGAAGTTAACAATCATGAATCTGGATGTTTAAAAATTTACGCTGATCTGGTGTTTAAGTAAGAAAGCAATACTTGAATTTGCATAGTTGTGATGTCATCAAAAGAACTCAACGCACTTGACACTGAATCTTTGGAGTGTAGTGACTGTTGTCTGTCGGCAGACACAGTAGCAATTCTGTACCAATAATGTCTCGATAACAGCAGTGAAGTGAAGGATTAGTGAACATATTTTTTCAGTAGAAGAACAGAAAATGCTGGAAATGCTCAACAAGTCAGTCAGCATCTGTGGAGAGAGAAACAGAATGAATGTTTCCGGTCGATGACCTCTTACCGTCACTATTTTTGTTAGTGATATGAGTTAATGAAGGAAGTACATTTTACACAGCTGGAGTAATTGGTCTGAGCATTGGTAAGGATGTGTCTCACGAGGAAATTTCAAGCACTATAATTCTCTTTGCATCAGTTGTAGCCTCTTCCATTTGTGAACGATTGATATCAGGCTGGGTCGTACAAGTATCTAGCACTTCTGAAACACTCGTGAGTAATATTATATGGTTGATAACATATAGATTACCTATTGGGAAGAATTAAATCAAGAATATCAATGTCAACATTTACAAGACGAGGACACCTGGACTGACTGACAGGATTATTTATGTACAACAAGAAGGGAATTTGAAAATAACCAGAGGAAAGCAAAATGCAAAATATTATGCCAATTTTAACTGAAGGAAATGCAAGTCCTTTACAACAAGGCAGACAGCAGTTCTACTAATCTAATATGTTATTTTCCTTTCTACATATAGATTAATGGAAATATAGGGCCCGAGTTTGGTCAAAACTAAGTTCCGCCCATGTACCGTCGAAAGGACCGCTAAGATCCTGACGGTACTTTGGACGGAAGTTTGGTGGAAAAATGGAAAAAACAAATGCCGGGTGGAAAAAATTGGCCTTACACGTCGATTCTGGACGGCAGCGGGCAGTAGGTCGGATTCTGGGCGGCAAATGCGATCCTCGACAAAGTAACGCCAAAGCTAGAGTTGGGCCCAGGGAGGGGGAACGGAAAAAAAAAAGATAGCAAACAAATGAAAAACAAACCATTACAAATCTTTTAGAGGACCCTATCCAACAAAATCACTGCAAAACAAATAAAGCAAACCAGTTCACTAACCTTTTCTTGCAGGTCTTCATACTTACCGTGTAGGTAAGACCTGCCTCCACGCGGTGGTCTCGTCTGCTGCTGGAGTGGAGAACCGCCTGGACCAATCTCGGGAATAAGCAGGTGGGAGGACTTTTGTCGGCGTTGCACGCCGGCGCACACCAGCGAACCCCAGCAGACGCTCCCTAGTGGTCTCTCCCTACTGGCATGAGGGCCTTGCCAAACTCACTCAGAAGAGAGGGCGCCAAAAAAACAGGGAGATCGGCGAGAGAACTCGGTGGCAGCCAGCGGTAGGTTCACCAAATTCGGGCCCAAAGTGTGGCTCTTCAAGGTCTGAATATAGATATTAGCCAACTATCAGGAAAGATTGAGCAGGCTGGTACTCTATTCTCTGAAAAAGACTAAGAGGAGACCTGATAGAGGCCTTTAACATTAACATTATGAAAGGGTTCAATAGGGTGGATGTTTAGAATCTGTTCCCACTTGTGGGTGAGTCCCAAATATATGGTAGCTACTAACAGATCAAATGAAGAATTTAGTAGGAATTTCTTTACACAGAGAATGGTGAATTGTGTAACTTGCTGTCATGTGGAGTGGATTGGGCAGATAGCATTGATTCATTTAAGGAGAGGTTTGATGCATACATGAAGGAGAAGGGAATAGAATGTTTTGGAGGCAGGGTGGCAGATAGCCATTTGAGTGGGAGGAGGTTGAAGTGGAGTATAACCACCAGTTGGGCTTAATGGCCTGTTTCTGTGCTGCAGATTGTATGTAATTCTAAATCGATTTCAAGTTATTATGGTTGTCTTCATACTGTATAGGAAATAAGGGTTTTGAATTGTTCAATAACTATCATATTTGGTGCGATCAATCCATTCTTAAATCATATCATGGCATTTTATCATGAATGAAACATATTGCTGCAGTTGATTCATTTACACAAAACTAAAATTAATCTTCTACAATGCTCATTAAATGCTTGATATAATGTTGCTGTTATTTTGGTTGTATAATATTTTCATAAAACACACCTGAATTATCTATAGCATTTATGTATTTTTATTGAGTGGCACTATTTTAGATTAATTTGAAGTAATTAGTTGCTTTCTTGTGACTTTGTAAATGAGGAGTCGAGAGCAAGCGCAGTTTTCAGGTCAAGCAGGGCTAGAGGGTGGTGAGATATTTGAACCAAGGCAGAGGTAGGGGGAAGGGAAGATGTCCGGGAGGGCAGAGGAAAGAGGAAGAAGAGAAGGGGCCTGGGAAGGTGAGAGGAAAGGAGTGGAGGAAAGGGAGGGCTCGATGAGGAGGGGAGGAGGAAGAAATTTAGCAGAGGGACAAGAGTAGGAGCGAGTAGAGCAGGGTGTGGGTGAGGAAAGGGAGAGGGACTAGGAAGGGGATAGAGAAGAGAGGAATCGTTAATAGAAGGCACATGAGGGAGACGAGAAGAATGGGAAGCCGAGGTGAAAGTTGGGCAAGTACCACAACCAAGAAAGTGGGCTGGGAAAACACCTCAGCTGGAGGTTGACCAAAGACAAGCTCAGTGGGGTAATGGCTGGAGACTGAAAATAGGCGAAGGAGGTTCTCCAGCGGGGGTGGGAGGGCGCCCAGTCCTGGAAGACCTGCTCAATTAGGGTGCCTTCACTATGATTCTACTCATGTTGGGAATTGTTAACTGTAGGATGTAATGGCCACACAAATTAAGTTATTTCAATGAAAAATAGATGGAGAAAGAATCACAAGGAAGTTGAATCTCCTGGTGAATTTTTGCAAGGACACAATGCTCCTTTACGTCCATTCGGGTGAGAGAATTGGGCATGACAAACACAGAGGCGTACATGATGTGGGCCAGGCAGAGTCCAAGGCAATGGACAGGAGAGCCCCATGATGACACAGAGCTGATATTTTTCTTCACTCGGACTGGGCCGAGAAAGTGGCCAACTGTTGCTGTGTTGTTAATGGTTCCAAACTTGCCTTATTGTCCAAATGGCATTCCATTTTCACACCAAAAATACACCTCTGGAAATGAATAGTAGAAGAAGCAAACATATTATAATTGCATCACGTTATGCATGACGTTTACATCTACATGGAGAAATGAAAGCCCTCTAAAGCTGTGCTGTGATGCTGAGAATGTCTGAGAAGATAGATTGCCTCGAAAGTGTACACATTGCTATTGGATTGTTCCCCCTGCTCTGAAAGGCCATCAAAGGAGGCAGAGCTCGTAAATCTTTGCAATCCTCCTGTAATAAGTACTCAACAGACTTGCCTCTATCATATCCATTGTCATTTTAAATTGCTTGCTGTTAGTTTGCAGTATACTGGCACCTTTTTATCCAGAGGTTATCGCTGCCTGCCAGGCATGATTAATTTTGGGCCTTGTTTCCATATAAAATAAATGTCACAGATCAGGCCGTAGGGACCACTCTGCAAGAATATGTGCGGGGTGTGATATATTTTTTACGACATCAGAAACACACATATTATATAGTATTAGGCAGTCCCTCGTAGCGAAGATGACCCGCTTCCACACCAAAAAGGGATGAGTTCACAGATATTTCAATGAGGGACCTGACATTCCCGAACTACATATTGAAGGGTGGAAGGTGCGTGTGTGTGGATTCTTTTAACGTGGAGTGGCCGTTGCACACCAGCCACCACACTGGCTTGACAGAGCTTGGTCTTGATCCAGTGGCAAGGGCACACACATACACACAAGATGGCACTGCAGGAACTTGTCATGTGACCTTGTCACAAGACCCTTTATTGTATTTAAATCATTAATTGCTTTACCACAGTAGTCCACTAAGTGGAGCAGTAGTCCACTAGGGGGAGCTCTATATTACACAGGGTAGTTTGTTCAATTACCTCCTTATCAGGATCTCAACCATCATCACCATTGGCCAGTGGGACATTAAGTAGAAGTAAGCCAGCTAAATCTGCAGGTTTTAAAGTTTTAATTTTATAAATGGCTAGTGATTAATTAATGGGTTTTATTTTTATGCTGTGAGACATGGTGTCAGCTATGGCTCAGTTGCCTCTGAGTCAGAAGCTTGTGGGTTCAAGTCCCGCTCCAAAGACCCGAAAATCTAGGCTGACATTCCAGCACAGTATTGAGGAAGTACTGCACTGTCATAAGTGCCGTCTTTCGAATGAGATGTTAAACCCATCTGGTGGCCCCATCTGCCCCCTCAGGTGGACTTAAAATATCCCATGGCACTATTTTGAAGAGGAGCAGGGGAGTTTCACTGGTGTCCTGGCCAATATTTATCCCTCAATCAACATAACTAAAAAAAAATAACTGGTCATTATCACAATGCTGCGTGTAGGATCTTGCTGTGTGCAAATTGGCTGCCGCGTTTCCTACATTACAACAGTGACTGCACTTCAAAAGCACTTCATTGGCTGTAAAGCGTTTTGGGACATCCTGAGGCCATGAAAGGTGCTTTATAAATGCAAATCTTTATTTTATATGGAAGTGTTGTTGCACTGTCTTAACTAAACAATAATAACTCCATTGTTCATGAATGAGTATCACAAAACAAACATATATTTTTGGGCTGGTTTTACTTTTCAAATCAATTTAAGCTATTTGTTAACACACAGACATCACATGATTATATATAGTTATGAAATATTAGAAACTAATACTAAATCATGGAAGATAACTCATGAGATATCACCATTAGAAATCATTCATTTCTTTATTCGATCAATTTTCCCTTACTTCTCTTTTAAAATAATATGCAGCAGTAGTGTATATTAGTCAATAGCGAAAGTAGTTAAATCTGTTGGAAAGCACGTTCGGAAATTCTCAAAATGGTGAGAGACTCTCAGCCTTATCCACCCACCCGCACTTCAAAGGTGATTACCCCAAATCGGAACAAGACCCATATTATGCACTCATTTCTTTGCTTACTGTGTGTTTGGCATTAAATAGAGTAAAGGAAGACATTGAGAAAACCGTGAATCTCCAGCACACTTCACACCTGCAGCATGTGGCTTAGTCCTTGCACTCAGAACATTTTCCTCAGGCTGGGAACTCTGCAGTTCTTTTCCTCACCGACTAAATACACGTTCGAGAATAGCCTACCCATTGAGCAGACACGCATTATCCCAAACATTTCTGTGCACTGCCCCACATAAAGTTTCTTCTGGGAAAACTTGAATGCAAAAATAGTTCCTTATCAGGTCATTATTTGACATTTTAAATGCTGTTCAACCTTCAGCTGAAAGTTTAATCTTATTATAAAAGTGTAAACAAATCTTAAGCTCTCCTATCTGTTTCCTATTTCTGATTGAACCATTAACCACAGGTATCATATTGAAATAATGAACTCTGTATTTTTGAGGATTACTTTTAGTATTTTTCATAATCCTTTTAGTAAATGCTGACGATTTTATAATGCCACATGTGTACTCTACTATGCAGAGCAATGTGGGACAGGTAGTTAACTTTCATTAGTTACAATGAATGCTGGGGGATGAAGCCCCATTGACTTCACCACTTCCTTTTTCTTGTTCACAGGGTGAATATATTTTTTCAATCCCTGATGTAGTCTTTGAGTTTGTTACTGTTTCCACTGACTAGTTTGCCTTGTTCCAGTTGCTTTCCATCTTAGTTACCTGTATTTTCATGGACGTTTATCTAATTAAGGAAGTGTAAATCAATGGTGATGGTGCTTTTAAAAGCGAGGAAGAACAAGAGTGATTGACAATACCTCCAGCCAATCACAGCAACCAATAATGCCTTGCATTATTCAGAACACAAAAGAGATGCACTAGACATCTTTACTGGAATCTCAAATTGAGAATGTTGGACTGATAGAGGGCAGTCTTCAAACAGTTTAATTAAACTTGTTGCAATAATTACCTTACCATTTTCATATTTTAATCACTTCAGTCTATGCCTAGTTCCCTCTTGACCAGAATATCAACAACAACTGTATTTATAAAGGGAGTGAAATTCAGGGATGCCCTGTTTGGGGGCGGTGATCTTTGCGCAGAAGTCCCGCCCCACAACCTAAATTGGGGTCACCGCCTCTGACAGGAAGTGGAGCGCAATGTCGGGTACTCCATTTCCTGTCGGAGCGCTGCACGGCCTTACCACATTGTGCTGACGCATTCAAGGGCCCTCCCCTTCCATTAAAGGGGAAGGCACTCTGCGAGCTCTGCAGGGTTTTCAGGAGCTTACACTCGGCCAACGGAGATGCAGGGTGCCGTGGCCACAGCCCGGCACTGAAACGGGGCTGCACGGTCGTGGCACGGACCCTGTGATAATCGACACGTAGGCCAGACTGGTAAGTCAGAGGACAGCGCAAAATGGCGCCATGCACCTCCCCTTTAAATTGTGGATTTTTCAGTAGCTTGGTTTGTAACCTTTTAAAAACAGTGATGGGTTTTTTCATTATTAAAAATAATGAAGATGGAGAATTTCCAAATAATATGATTTTTATTTTTGAATTCATACTTATTTATTTTATTGCGGGTGAAGAAAGATTTCTTTATCTTACCCGAATAGGGATGGTGGAGATTTATTATTTTAGTCAATTTCGGGACAGAGATTTATCTATTTTACCTGACATTGAGATGGGGAAATTTATGTAATTTATGTATAAGGAATGATAAGATTTATTTCATCTGATTGAAAGGGAGACAGACATTTCTTCATCTCAGATGATTGGGGATGTGCAGAGATTTATTTAACCTGATGGATGGATACGTTTATTTTACTGGGTGACACATTAATTTATTTTCACTGGAGAGATTTATTTATCTGAACTCGGAGTGGTAGTTGTGCAAATGCGAGGTGAAACACTCAGAGGACGCACTGGTAACTAACCCTGAACTTTTAACATTATTATTCTAAAATTACTTCAATCTTTTCCATTGTTAAACAGGAAGAAAAATCCAGAGGAACCACTTTTCATTCCAAGTATTCCACCATTCTATAATTTAAAAAGAATGTTAAAAAATATCTCTGACGTTTATTTAAAAAAACATTGTGGGGGCGATTTTCCGTGGATACTATAGATGCTAAATTACATCCGAGGTTGCCAAAATGGGGTCTTGATCTGCAATACCAGTTTAGCCTGCATTTAGTGCAAGACGCCACCTTGGTAAAGGAGTTGAAGCTTGTGCTAGGAAAGGCTGCCCGGAGGATCGTTAAGGGGCTGATTGAAAGTTAAATTGCCTGCTAGCTAGGCTGCACGGCATTTTAGTGGATAGCGTTTGACCTAACATCCTCTCCGGATTGGAACCAACTGATTGGGAGTAAACATGCAATTGCTGAGGATTTTGAGTGGTCCTTAAAGGTATATCACCTTTCACTGATCACTTCCTGCTGGAGGTTTGAAGAGGACTTTTGAAACACACCAGGATACTTTACGAAACACTTTGTCAAGACTTCACCAACACTCCAACATTTATTCCAGAAATTCTCTGAGGACTTCACCTAAAAAGAGTAAGTGCTGTGCTACACCACCTTATTGAACACTTATAGGAGTCACCAGGAGAAAGGGACTGCTTGGTCATGGGCATCTTACTAGCGGTTCCCCCTGGTCTGCGAGGAGGACATGAGGGCAGGCAGAGGAGCATCAACTACAGCTGGAGAGAGGGACAGGAGGGTGAGCTAAACTCCTCTCTTCCCCCCCTCCCCCCCGCCCCCCCAACCATGTGTACAGGACATTCCTCTTCCTCTCGACCTCTCCACCAAGACACATCCAAGAACCTGTGCATCATCTCACTTGGTCTCTGAGCCATCCTGAAACGTGCCATTGTCTGTCAGCCAGCGAACTCCACACCTTCAGTGAAAGTGGGTGCAAGGAGCCCCACCTGTCTGTTTAGCACATCCAGGGAAGTTCAAATTATGGTAATCACAAATTAGGACCAAAATTGTGTGCTGAAACCAGTCTTTCAAACAAGCGTGTCTTATTGGCACAGCACCCCATTTAATGCCTGTTTTCACCCTTTCACCAAAATATTCCCTTGTGTCTTTATCTGAGCAGAGACCCACTTCAGGTTGAGTTGTCTTCTACTGTGACACTGTTCTATAATGTCACCAGAAGGGTGGCTTCCAGAAGTTGACCAGCCTAGTAGCTGATCCAGAGCTGTACAACTTCAGCCAAAAATGGGCTTTCTTGAACTCAGGATCAGGCAACACAACAATAACAACAACTTACATTTATAAAGCACCTTTAACTTTAGAAAATGTCCCAAGACACTTTACAGGAGTGTAATCAGGCAAAATTTGTGCTGAGCCAAAGAAGGAGATATTAGGAGGCGTGTCTAAAACCTTGGTTCAAGAGGAAGGTTTCAGAGAGGGTCTTAAAGATGGAGCGGTTTAGCGAAAGAATTCGCAAGCTTAAGGTCTAGACGGCCGTCAATGGTGGGGTAAAAGGAGTGTATAATAGGCCAAGGCTTTGAAATTCAGGTCATTTGCACATCCTGTTAATGTCCCCGGGGAAGCTTTTTGCCTGGGTGCGGCGTCGTTAATTCCATGGGAGTTTAGCGGCGGGAGGGGAGGGTTTGTGGAGCTGGTCATATGATCAGTTTCAGGGAATCAAAACAAACCCAAGCATCAAAACTGAAGCAGGGGGTGGAAGGGGGAGAAACGTCTTGCCTTGAGGATTTTAGCTGTAGCGAACTTCTAGGAACCTGCTACAAACTGTAGATAGTCGGTGACAGCGTCAGGACTGGAGAACTAATGTAACTATGACAATGTCATGGCACAATTTGAAGCAGAATGTTCTTCTAGAATCCTGCCAACATTTATCCCTCAAACAACACCGCTAAAACAGATTAACTGGTCATTTATCTCATTGTTGTTTAAAAGATCTTGCTCTGTGCAAATTGGCTATCACGTTGCCGACAAAATAATAGTGACTCAACTTCAAAACAATTTATTGGCTGTGAAACATTTTTGGACACTATTAGCAGGAGGAATACTCTTCATTGGGTTGTGTCCCTGATTCTGGGGTGTTTGCTGCTAGCATTGGCTGCCAGAAAGTAAGAAATTGTTTTATTTTTCAATGCTGCCTTTGAGGGCTTAAAAAATACAAAGAAAAAAATGAATTATTAAAAAAGTAATTGATACTGAACAATCAAAGCTATTAACAAAATACGTATTCAGACTGTTGTTTATTGATCTTACATTAGCTTTCATAGTCAATTGTATATCCCAAAACAGTTATGGAGACAGTGAGTGCATAGTCACTTACCTAGCTCCCCACAATGTATAATAATATAAATGTTTAGATTGTAAAAGTTTAGGAAATGGAGAGTGAGCGATGTAAGGGTAAATTTAGTGATCCTGCAGTCCCAATTGTAGTGAACACGATTGAAGATAGGGCTGCAACACTGTATTGCCGATTTTCCAATACACACACTCTAAGAGCATGGCTTCCTGTTGGAATATAGTTCCATTGAATAGAAAACTTGCCTTGCTGTACATATACTTGCACGAAATTTTTCTGTAGCTATCACTTTGGAGTATTTCATTTTAAGTGTATTTTCCTTTCTGTCTGGTATGAGTTAGTCAAATAGTTATGAATACACATTTTAGGAGATTTGAACATTAACAGGTTGAAATCAAGTTGGATGATATTAATGACTTTAACCCATTTTCATACAGTGTTCTCGTATGAAATTTGCCTGCCTTAATGAATCTTGATAAAGATGTTAATCGATTTAAATTGAAGCTCCATCATCAACTTCATGTTCAACAAACCATGAATGATCAGTGCAAATCTGATCCAAGACTTACGGTAATGGTATCACCATGTGATGTGCAAAAAAGTATGTCCAAGCTGTGTTTAATATCGGAAGAAATACCTCCATACATCTTTAGACAAGAAAGTATACAGAAAGAATCTGAAGATATGAAATACCTTGATCTTCTCCCTACCTCACTTTATTTTCTATGTACTTAATGCAACCCAGAGCATGCAGGCAAGCTTTCTCCAGACCTCTGGCATTGCTGTTACTCTTTCAATTGCCAATGATGAGACTGCATTGAAGGCTGTTCAGAGAAGGTTCACTCGGTTGATTCCGGAGATGAAGGGGTTGACTTATGAAGATAGAAACATAGAAACATAGAAACATAGAAAATAGGTGCAGGAGTAGGCCATTCGACCCTTCTAGCCTGCACCGCCATTCAATGAGTTCATGGCTGAACATGCAACTTCAGTACCCCATTCCTGCTTTCTCACCATACCCCTTGATTCCCCTAGTAGTAAGGACTTCATCTAACTCCTTTTTGAATATATTTAGTGAATTGGCCTCAACAACTTTCTGTGGTAGAGAATTCCACAGGTTCACCACTCTCTGGGTGAAGAAATTCCTCCTCATCTCAGTCCTAAATGGCTTCCCCCTTATCCTTAGACTGTGTCCCCTGGTTCTGGACTTCCCCAACATTGGGAACATTCTTCCTGCATCTAACCTGTCTAACCCCGTCAGAATTTTAAACGTTTCTATGAGGTCCCCTCTCATTCTTCTGAACTCCAGTGAATACAAGCCCAGTTGATCCAGTCTTTCTTGATAGGTCAGTCCCGCCATCCCGGGAATCAGTCTGGTGAACCTTCGCTGCACTCCCTCAATAGCAAGAATGTCCTTCCTCAGGTTAGGAGACCAAAACTGTACACAATACTCCAGGTGTGGCCTCACCAAGGCCCTGTACAATTGTAGCAACACCTCCCTGCCCTTGTACTCAAATCCCCTCGCTATGAAGGCCAACATGCCATTTGCTTTCTTAACCGCCTGCTGTACCTGCATGCCAACCTTCAATGACTGATGTACCATGACACCCAGGTCTCGTTGCACCTCTCCTTTTCCTAATCTGTCACCATTCAGATAATAGTCTGTCTCTCTGTTTTTACCACCAAAGTGGATAACCTCACATTTATCCACATTATACTTCATCTGCCATGCATTTGCCCACTCACCTAACCTATCCAAGTCGCTCTGCAGCCTCATAGAATCCTCCTTGCAGCTCACACTGCCACCCAACTTCGTGTCATCCGCAAATTTGGAGATACTACATTTAATCCCCTCGTCTAAATCATTAATGTACAGTGTAAACAGCTGGGGCCCCAGCACAGAACCTTGCGGTACCCCACTAGTCACTGCCTGCCATTCTGAAAAGTCCCCATTTACTCCTACTCTTTGCTTCCTGTCTGACAACCAGTTCTCAATCCATGTCAGCACACTACCCCCAATCCCATGTGCTTTAACTTTGCACATTAATCTCTTGTGTGGGACCTTGTCGAAAGCCTTCTGGAAGTCCAAATATACCACATCGACTGGTTCTCCCTTGTCCACTCTACTGGAAACATCCTCAAAAAATTCCAGAAGATTTGTCAAGCATGATTTCCCTTTCACAAATCCATGCTGACTTGGACCTATCATATTACCTCTTTCCAAATGCACTGCGATGACATCCTTAATAATTGATTCCATCATTTTACCCACTACCGATGTCAGGCTGACCGGTCTGTAATTCCCTGTTTTCTCTCTCCCTCCTTTTTTAAAAAGTGGGGTTACATTGGCTACCCTCCACTCCATAGGAACTGATCCAGAGTCAATGGAATGTTGGAAAATGACTGTCAATGCATCCACTATTT
Source organism: Pristiophorus japonicus (assembly GCF_044704955.1). NCBI lineage: Eukaryota > Metazoa > Chordata > Chondrichthyes > Pristiophoridae > Pristiophorus > Pristiophorus japonicus. The sequence continues at coordinate 92,793,950 of NC_091993.1, read as the reverse complement.
CCAAGGCCACCTCCTTAAGTACTCTGGGATGCAGTCCATCAGGCCCTGGGGATTTATCGGCCTTCAATCCCATCAATTTCCCCAACACAATTTCCCGACTAATAAGGATTTCCCTCAGTTCCTCCTCCTTACTAGACCCTCCGACCCCTTTTATATCCGGAAGGTTGTTTGTGTCCTCCTCAGTGAATACCGAACCAAAGTACTTGTTCAATTGGTCCGCCATTTCTTTGTTCCCCGTTATGACTTCCCCTGATTCTGACTGCAGGGGACCTACGTTTGTCTTTACTAACCTTTTTCTCTTTACATATCTATAGAAACTTTTGCAATCCGTCTTAATGTTCCCTGCAAGCTTCTTCTCGTACTCCATTTTCCCTGCCCTAATCAAACCCTTTGTCCTCCTCTGCTGAGTTCTAAATTTCTCCCAGTCCCCGGGTGCTCTGCTATTTCTGGCCAATTTGTATGCCACTTCCTTGGCTTTAATGCTATCCCTGATTTCCCTTGATAGCCACGGTTGAGCCACGTTTCCTTTTTTATTTTTGCGACAGACAGGAATGTACAATTGTTGTAGTTCATCCATGCGGTCTCTAAATGTCTGCCATTGCCCATCCACAGTCAACCCCTTCAGTATCATTCGCCAATCTATCCTAGCCAATTCACGCCTCATACCTTCAAAGTTACCCTTCTTTAAGTTCTGGACCATGGTCTCTGAATTAACTGTTTCATTCTCCATCCTAATGCAGAATTCCACCATATTATGGTCACTCTTCCCCAAGGGGCCTCGCACAACGAGATTGCTAATTAATCCTCTCTCATTACACAACACCCAGTCTAAGATGGCCTCCCCCCTAGTTGGTTCCTCGACATATTGGTCTAAAAAACCATCCCTTATGCACTCCAGGAAATCCTCCTCTACCGTATTGCTTCCAGTTTGGTTAACCCAATCTATGTGCATATTAAAGTCACCCATTATAACTGCTGCACCTTTATTGCACGCACCCCTAATTTCATGTTTGATGCCCTCCCCAACATCACTACTACTGTTTGGAGGTCTGTACACAACTCCCACTAACGTTTTTTGTCCTTTGGTATTCTGCAGCTCTACCCATATAGATTCCACATCATCCAAGCTAATGTCCTTCCGAACTATTGCCTTAATTTGCTCCTTAACCAGCAATGCTACCCCACCTCCTTTTCCTTTTATTCTATCTTTCCTGAATGTTGAATACCCCTGGATGTTGAGTTCCCAGCCCTGATCATCCTGGAGCCACGTCTCCGTAATCCCAATCACATCATATTTGTTAACATCTATTTGCACAGTTAATTCATCCACTTTATTGCGGATACTCCTTGCATTAAGACACAAAGCCTTCAGGCTTGTTCTTTTAACACCCTTTGTCCTTTTAGAATTTTGCTGTACAGTGGCCCTTTTTGTTCTTTGCCTTGGGTTTCTCTGCCCTCCACTTTTCCTCATCTCCTTTCTGTCTTTTGCTTTTGCCTCCTTTTTGTTTCCCTCTGTCTCCCTGCATTGGTTCCCATCCCCCTGCCATATCAGTTTAAATCCTCCCCAACAGCACTAGCAAACACTCCCCCTAGGACATTGGTTCCGGTCCTGCCCAGGTGCAGACCGTCCAGTTTGTACTGGTCCCACCTCCCCCAGAACCGGTTCCAATGCCCCAGGAATTTGAATCCCTCCCTGTTGCACCACTGCTCAAGCCACGTATTCATCTGCGCTATTCTGCGATTCCGACTCTGACTATCACGTGGCACTGGTAGCAATCCCGAGATTACTACTTTTGAGGTCCTACTTTTTAATTTAGCTCCTAGCTCCTTAAATTCGTTTCGTAGGACCTCATCCCTCTTTTTACCTATGTCGTTGGTACCAATGTGCACCACGACAACTGGCTGTTCTCCCTCCCTTTTTAGAATGTCCTGCACCCGCTCCGAGACATCCTTGACCCTTGCACCAGGGAGGCAACATACCATCCTGGAGTCTCAGTTGCGGCCGCAGAAACGCCTATCTATTCCCCTCACCATTGATTCCCCAATCACTATTGCTCTCCCACTCTTTTTCCTGCCCTCCTGTGCAGCAGAGCCAGCCACGGTGCCATGAACTTGGCTGCTGCTGCCCTCCCCTGATGAGTCATCCCCCTCAACAGTACCCAAAGCAGTGTATCTGTTTTGCAGGGGGATGACCACAGGGGACTCCTGCACTACCTTCCTTGCACTGCTCTTCCTGTTGGTCTTCCATTCCCTATCTGGCTGTGGACCCTTTCCCTGTGGTACGACCAACTCGCTACACGTGATACTCACGTCATTCTCAGCATCGTGGATGCTCCAGAGTGAATCCACCCTCAGCTCCAACTCCGCAACAATAGGTTGAGTAGGTTGGACTTATACTCATTGGAGTTTGGAAGAATGAGAGGTGATCTTATAGAAACATATAAGATAATGAGGGGGCTTGACAAGGTGGATGCAGAGAGGATATTTCCACTCATAGGGGAAACTAAAACGAGGGGACATAGTCTCAGAATAAGGGGCCGCCCATTTAAAACTGAGATGAGGAGGAATTTCTTCTCCGAGGGTTGTAAATCTATGGAATTCTCTGCCCCAGAGAGCTGTGGAGGCTGGGCCATTGAATATATTTAAGGTGGAGATAGACAGATTTTCGAGCGATAAAGGAATAGAGGATTATGGGGAGTGGGCAGGGAAGTGGAGCTGAGCCCATGATCAGATCAGCCATGATCTTATTCAATGGCGGATCAGGCTCGAGGGGCCAGGTGGCCTACTCCTGCTCCTATTTCTTATGTTCTTATGTTGACTCACAATTGAAGTTCAGTAGTATTTAAGAAATATTAGCTATTAGAATTTTTCAGTGTTTATCTTTGTCCCTTCTAATCCTCGTTCGAGGGACTGCCTATGATGATGATATTAATGGAAGCCTGTCAGATGATTATCCACAAGCAGAGGCACTAGGATAATTAAAGTTACTGACTGTTGACAAACAGTAACAAAATAATGGAAGCTCTGCCTTATCGGGTTGATTAAAAAAAAAATCACCATTCCTGTCATGTATGTAACCATCATGCAATGGTAATCTTCATGTAACTGTAACCTTCATGCAACTCCTGTACACTGTACTTATACCCTAGAAATACACACCCTGACCACAGGGGGTGAACTTGTGGGAGACACTCCTCACCTGGGTTTCCAGGTATAAAAGGGGAGGTCCCACCCAGGGTCAGCATTCCTCGGTCCTGGGAATAAAGGTTAAGGTCACGTAGTGACTGTGTCTGCAGTACATGCCTCGTGTGAGTTTGTAGTACGGTGGAGGGATACCACAATTCCCACTCAATAAATCTAGCGTATTTAATTATAACAGGCTGATTAGAGGGTAACCCGTTATGTTAGTCACCTATTGAACTGACTTCATTGTTTCGTTTAACTTCTCCAACAGAGATTAGAGCCTTCTTAAAAGAGATGACCTTTCTTGAGGTGAATAATCTGATATATAATTTGTCTTGATGTTTTGCAAGGTGATTAATTAAAGGGCACTAATTGGATTCGGAGCCAGAATTTACATGTATTTCGGTTCATTTCTTCCAAATGGCATTTAAGTAACTGCATTAACTGTTTTAGGAGCTCTTTGTGCCCCTAAATTTGTACAACCTGGACTTATGAATATTTGAAGTCATCCAGGACAGAGCTGCTGAGGTAGCTTATCTCTGGAATGCTTCTCCGATATGGAAGGAGTACTGGATAACAACTGCAGGAGTTTTGCAATGGGATTTGTGGTACAAGTGTGGAGTCTCATTCATTCAGATTTTAATTATTGTTGGAGATTTAATAAAAAAATGCAATTTTTAAAAACTTTTTCTTTCTGTCTCGTTTGTCTTTCTCTTAATCCCAGCTTCCTTTTCCCTCTCTTTATTTCACTTTCTGAAAATGCTTTTACATACTCTAGCTTACACTTCCTGGTTTAGATTCAGCGTGTCTCAGTGAGGATTCTTCAATCTGATTGGTTGAGGAGTCATGCTGTTGTTTTCCCTGTTCACACAGGTCCCAGATCTCCTGTAGAGCTTGCTGCGCTAAAATGGATCTCAAATTACCAAAAATTGGTGCACATAAGCCCACTAAAAGTCTATGGGCAGCTGTAAGCGTAATGAATGGTGAGCGCCGTTCCTTCGGCACTGACTACAAAATCCACACCATCATGTTTTCTCTAAGCTTATTTGTTACAGCATCATCAGCATCACACAAACAATTACTTGGCTGATTAAGCTGTCAATTCATTTGCATGTGGTTGTTCTCTGTCTGATACTTGTGTACATGCCAATATTCTATCTGTATTCTGCCCCCCCCTTCACCCGAGAAACTAAGTGCCAAAAAGGTGACAACATCCTTAGTAGTGATATCCTTCACCTTGATAAGCACAAAATACAAATCGCATAAAATTAAAAGAAACATGGCCTTAAGACAGTAAGTGCATACCATTCCACATATTTGTGCCTGAAATATGTAAACTATTTACTCAATAAGCAACTTGTATAACACACATTATTTTAGTTCTTGAAAATTATGGCAAAGTAAGAAATAATGTGCATTTATATAGCGCCTTTCACAACCTCAGGATGTCCCAAAATGCTTTACAGCCAATGAAGTACTTTTGATGTGTAATCACTGTTGTAATGTCGGCAACTCGGCAGGCAGATTGCGCATATCAAGTTCCCACAAACAGCAATTAACTTATTGACCAGATCATCAGTTTTAGATATGGGTTGGCCAGAAACCCCTACCCTTCTTTGAATACTGCCATGGGATCTTTTATATGCATCTTAGAGGGCAGACAGGGTTCAATGTCTTATTCAAAAATGTTACACCGATATGGCACTGGATTAAAATAGGAAAGTTTACAAAAGGCTAAATTTCATAGAAAACACCACTCTATATTGCTAGTAGTCATTTGTATTGAAAATTGCTAGCAAAATGGGAAATGTTACTCACATGATTCGGGTGATTGGCAATGCGCAGTAATATTAAAGGTACAACTGGCATTGGGTCACACATTGTGGTACTGGGCATTTTCTTTGGCAAATAACATGAATGAGTAGATCAATATTGGCATCAGAATTGAAAAAAGGCCTTCGATAATGTACCACATAATAGACTAATGAACAAAGTCAGAGAATGCGAAGTCAGGGGACAAGTAACAGAATGGATAGCCAGCTGGCTTCAAGACAGAAAGCAGAGAGCAGGGGTAAAGGGTACCTATTCACAGTGGCAGAAAGTGGGTAGTGGTGTTCCATAAGGATTAGTGCTGGGAATACTGTTGTTCAGAATTTATATTAACGATTTAGACCTTGGAAGCAAAAAACACAATTTCTAAATTTGCAGATGACACCAAAAGGCAGGGGGGCAGTGGGGGGTGAACGGGGACGGGGGGAGGCTCAGTGATGGGCAATACTGAGGACGACTGCAACACATTACAAGAAGACATTAATCAACTTGTAGAATGGGCATATAATTGCCAAATGAATTTCAACACAGATAAATGTGAGGTATTACATTTTGGTAAAAATAGGGAGGTCACATATTACTTGGAAAATATGAATCTAAATGGGATAGAAGTGCAATGGGAGTACAAATACACAAATCACTAAAAGTAACGACAAAGGTGAACAAGGCCATTAAAATCAGTAAATCAAGCACTAGGGTTTATTTCTAGAGGGGTTGAATTGAAAAGTAGAGAAGTTATGCTAAACTTGTATCGAACATTGGTTAGACCTCACTTGGAGTACTGCGTACAATTCTGGTTATCATATTATAAAAAGGATATAGAGGCACTGGAAAGAATGCAAAAAAAATTTACAAGGATGAGACCAGAAATGCTAGAGTATACCTATCAGGACAGGAAGAACAAGCTGGGTTTCTTTTCTCTTGACAAGAGATGATTGAGGGGTGACCTAATAGATGTCTTTAAAATTAGGAAAGGTTTTGATCGAGTAGCTACAGAGACAGTGTTTCCATTTGTGGGGAAGAGCATAACTAGAGGCCATCAATTTAAGATCGTCACCAAGAAATCAAATAGGTAATTCAGAAACAACTTCTTTACCCAGAGAGTGGTGAGAATGTAGAACTCACTACCACAGGAAGTTGTTGAAGCGAATAGTAGAGATGCATTTAAGGGGTGACTAGATAAATATGAGGCTGAAGGGAATAGAGGGTGATGCTGATAAGAGTTAGATAAGAGCAAGATTCAAAAGGGGCAAAGTATGTTAAAAAGACAAGCCTGAAGGCTCTGTGTCTCAATGCGAGGAGTATTCGGAATAAGGTGGATGAATTAACTGCGCAGATAGCAGTTAACGGGTATGATGTAATTGGCATCACGGAGACATGGCTCCAGGGTGACCAAGGCTGGGAACTGAACATCCAAGGGTATTCAGCATTTAGGAAGGATAGACAGAAAGGAAAAGGAGGTGGGATGGCGTTGCTGGTTAAAGAGGAAATCAATGTAATTGTAAGGAAGGACATTAGCCTGGATGATGTGGAATCGGTATGGGTCGAGCTGCAGAATTCCAAAGGGCAGAAAATGCTAGTGGGAGTTGTGTATAGACCACCAAATAGTAGTAGTGAGGTTGGGGACAGCATCAAATAAGAAATAAGGGATGTGTACAATAAAGGTACAGCAGTAATCATGGGTGACTTTTATCTACATATAGATTGGGCTAACCTAACTGTTAGCAATGCGGTGGAGGAGGATTTCCTGGAGTGTATTAGGGATGGTTTTCTGGACCAGTATGTCGAGGAACCAACCAGGGAGCTGGCCATCCTAGACTGGGTGATGTGTAATGAGAAGGGACTAATTAGCAATCTTGTTGTGTGAGGGCCTTTGGGGAAAAGTGACCATAATATGGTAGAATTCCTTATTAAGATGGAGAGTGACAAAGTTAATTCGGAAACTAGGGTCCTGAACTTAAGGAAAGGTAACTTTGATGGTATGAGGTGTGAATTGGCTAGAATAGACTGGCAGAGGATACTTAAAGGGTTGACGGTGGATAAGCAATGACATACATTTAAAGATCACATAGATGTACATCCCTGTCTGGAGTAAAAATAAAACTGGGAAGGTGGCTCAACCATGGCTAACAAGGGAAATTAAGGATAGTGTTAAAACCAAGGAAGAGGCATATAAATTGGCTAGAAAAAGCAACAAATCTGAGGACTGGGAGAAATTTAGAATTCAACAGAGGAGGACGAAGGGTTTAATTAAGAAGGGGAAAATAGAGTACGAGAGGAAGCTTGCAGGGAACATAAAAACTGACTGCAAAAGCTTCTATAAATATGTGAAGAGAAAAAGATTGGTAAAGACAAACGTAGGTCCCTTGCAGTCGGATTCAGGTGAATTTATAATGGGGAACAAAGAAATGGCAGACCAATTGAACCAATACTTCGGTTCTGCCTTCACAAAGGAAGATACAAATAACCTTCCGAATGTACTAGGGGACAGTGGGTCTCGTGAGAATGAGGAACTAAAAGATATCCTCATTAGGCAGGAAATTGTGTTCGGGAAATTGATGGGATTAAAGGCCGATAAATCCCCGGGTCCTGATAGTCTGCATCCCAGAGTACTTCAGGAAGTGGCTCTAGAAATAGTGGATGCATTGGTAATCATTTTCCAACAATCTATCGACTCTGGATCAGTTCCTATGGGCTGGAGGGTAGCTAATGTAACACCACTTTTTAAAAAAGGAGGGAGAGAGAAAGCAGGTAATTATAGACCGGTTAGCCTGACATCAGTAGTGGGGAAAATGTTGGAATCAATCATTAAGGATGAAATAGCAGCGCATTTGGAAAGCAGTGACAGGATCGGACCGAGTCAGCATGGATTTATGAAAGGGAAATCATGCTTGATGAATCTTCTGGAATTTTTTGAGGATGTAACCAGTAGAGTTGACAAGGTGGATGTGGTGTATTTGGATTTTCAAAAGGCTTTTGACAAGGTCCCGCACAAGAGATTGGTGTACAAAAGCAAAGCACATGGTATTGGTGGTAAGGTACTGATGTGGATAGAGAACTGGTTGGCAGACAGGAAGCAGAGAGTCGGGATAAACGGATCCTTTTCAGAATGGCAGGCAGTTACTAGTGGGGTGCCGCAGGGCTCAGTGCTGGCACCCCAGCTCTTTACAATATACTTTAACGATTTGGGTGAAGGAATAGAGTGTAATACCTCCAAGTTTGCAGATGACACTAAACTGGGTGGCGGTGTGAGCTGTGAGGTGGACGCTAAGAGGCTGCAGGGTGACTTGGACAGATTAGGTGAGTGGGCAAATACATGGCAGATGCAGTATAATGTGGATAAATGTGAGGTTATCCATTTTGGGGGCAAAAACACGAAGGCAGCATATTATCTGAATGGCGGCAGACTAGAAAAAGGGGAGGTGCAACGAGACCTGGGTGTCATGGTTCATCAGTAACTGAAAGTGGGCACGCAGGTGCAGCAGGCGGTAAAGAAGGAAAATGGTATGTTGGCCTTCATAGCTAGAGGATTTGAATATAGGAGCAGGGAAGTCTTACTGCAGTTGTACAGGGCCTTAGTGAGGTCTCACCTGGAATATTGTGTTCAGTTTTGGTCTCCTAGTCTGAGGAAGGACGTTCTTGCTATTGAGGGAGTGCAGCGAAGGTTCACCAGACTGATTCCAGGGATGGCTGGGCTGTCATATGAGGAGAGACTGGATCAACTGGGCCTTTATTCACTGGCGTTTAGAAGGATGAGAGGGGATCTCATGGAAACATATAAGATTCTGACGGGACTGGACTGGTTAAATGCAGGAAGAATGTTCTCGATGTTGGGGAAGTCCAGAACCAGGGGACATAGTCTTAGGATAAGGGGTAGGCCATTTAGGACTGAGATGAGGAGAAACGTCTTCACTCAGAGAGTTGTTGATCTGTGGAATTCCCTGCCACAGAGAGTTGTTGATGCCAGTTCATTGGATGTATTCAAGAGGGAGTTAGATATGGCCCTTGCGGTTGGGGGGATCAAGGGGTATGGAGAGAAAGCAGGAAAGGGGTACTGAAGGAATGATCAGCCGTGATCTTATTGAATGGTGGTGCAGGCTCGAAGGGCCGAATGGCCTACTCCTGCACCTATTTTCTATGTTTCTATGTTTCTATGAGGAAAGATGGGATGAGGCTCGAGTGGAGCATAAATGGACTGGTTCTGCGCTGTATATCCTATGAAAATAAAATTAGAAAATTAGAAAAACTATCCACTCAAAAAACTGTTGAGGTTAGGTCAATGGAAAATTTCAGTGCTGAGATTGATTGATTTTCATTAGGCAAGAGTATTAAGGCTTATGGGACCAAGGTGGGTGGATGCAGTTAAGATACAGATTTAATTGAATGTTGAATGACCTTCTCCTGTTCCTATATGCTTATGTTCCCCTGCACTGTTGAGTGATTGGTACTGGTGATGGATACTGACTGCTGGTCTCTATGTTATAGGCACAGCAATATGGTTTTGTTCAAATGAGGCAGATTCACAGTTCACAGATTGTCAGCTTCTCACTGACATATACCAGCTAACCTTGGATCTGAGTTGCACAGATGGACTTGTTGCAGTCATGACGGCCTCAACGACAATTACAAAAAGGTGTTATGGCATGTTTCTACCGAAAAATGGTTTTTTATATCTCACTCAGAAATCCCTGATACCTTTTCATTCCTTTATAATTCTTAACCTTCCATCTGAATTAAACAGTACTCATTCATAATTATCAACAAGGAATTGATTGGATTTCTCTGCTGATTGATCAGAAGTTGCGTTGGGCCATAGCGCTAACTTCAGGCAAACTGAAACCTTCAAAAAAATGTTCAATCCTACCTGGCTAGCCTAAAGCCAAGCCATTAAAAAACAATTGTTCAAGGGAATGATAAACTGAGGTAGATATTAAGGTTGCCTGAAAATTGTAAATCTCACTCTGAATGATTAAGTCTCACATGTGGAAGTTGTGATAGATTTTTTTTTAAATACCAATGAAATGCACCATGAATAATTACAGGGATTTGAAGATCTTTATATGTATAATGGTAATAAAAATAGGGTAGACTAGCTAAAGTCCAATTACATTATTTAAAACGTATAATGGCACAGTACCATTATTCTTGTGAAATTCTTTTAATTTTAAATCTTGACACATTCCACAGGATTTGCATACTTCATTTTATAGCGCAGTAATATAACTTCAAAATATACTATAATGGTTTGGTTAATGGAAATTTTTAATAAAGGTGTTACATTCTCACACTGACAGGGACAGAAATGTTGCACATGCACTTTTCATATCTTGCCTCTGTCAAAACAAACAATGCTCGAAAGTACTCCAAATGATCTTCCTGCCATTGTTGAAATAACTGTCTGGAAGTCCATATGTCATGTGTGCCTACCTACACCTGTTTGCACATCACTTAGTGACCAGTTCGAAAGCAACATTGGCAGAGATATGCAAGATGATCACTTGCACATCCTCTCACATAGAATACTGATTGGCAAAGGAAAATCTCAAGAAGGGAAAACAAAAACTGAGAAGGAATTGTTAGAAATAAAAATCAGAACCACCTTCATTCATTTTCTGGAGCCTTTGTTGTTATTGGGTAATTGGCTCTATTCTGTTTTCAGCTGATACCTTGCTGAGTGCTGTTGTCCACCAATACCAATTAGTGCACAATGGTGAAACTATCTTCTCGCATGTGGTGACTGCAGCCAATTTAATTTGGTAATTCAGAAAGGTATAATAAATCTCCTTACTCTACGATGCGATATAAAATCGATAGTGCAGCCCACTGTTAATGCCATGGTGTGATGCATTACCACTGTCACTTAGTTCTTGAGAAACACATTTGTATTCCAAAATATGCGGATAATGTGGTAAATATTTAATAAGTTTGGATGTTAAATTGTGTCAAACGTCTGAAAGAAAGAAAGTTAATATGTTAATGCAATTCAACCATGGTTGGTTTTGTGAATTGTAAATAGTCACATTGATTTTTCCACATTATTGATCAGTGACCATTTGATCTGTAACATCAGTGATCTACTGGTTTACTTCTCTGAAGAGTCTATACTAATTTCCTCAGCCTTTGGTCCAGTTGGAATTGTTTAATTAATTCTTGTCCTGGAATGATAAAATATTTTTATTTTTCTCCTTGCCTTCTCAAGATGTTGACTTCTTACAGCAGTATAGTTTCAGAACTTCTGATCACCCCTCTCATGTGAGACTTTTAACAGTAAGTATCGGCACGTTAATCGATAGAGGGACTATTCCATCCTTAGCCAAAATCACACACATGCTCCTCCAGCACGGGTCATTGGACAGTAATTATGAGCAGCAGCCATAACAGATTTTCCATCCCTAACTCAAAGGTACTGAGACTGATTGTAGCACCTTCAGATTTCAACTATAATGCTAGTTAGATCAACAGACTCCATGGTAGGATTTTGACATATGTTCCCCATTCTTCCACCGCAACTTCGGTGGAAAAAAGAAAAGAAAGAAGAAAGACTTACATTTATATAGCGCCTTTCATGACCACCGGACATCTCAAAGCACTTTACAGCCAGTGAAGTACTTTTGGAAGTGTAGTAATGTGGGAAATACAGCAGCCAATTTGCACACAGCAAGCTCCCACAAGCAGCAATGTGATAATGACTAGATAATCTGTTTTTGTTACGTTGATTGAAGGATAAATATCGGCCAGGACACCGGGGATAACTCCCCTGCTCTTCTTCGAAATAGTGCCATGGGATCTTTTACGTCCACCTGAGAGAGCAGTCGGGGCCTTGGTTTAACATCTCATCTGAAAGGCGGCACCTCCGACAGTGCAGCACTCCCTCAACACTGCACTGGAGTGTCAGCCAAGATTATGTTCTCAAGCCGCTGGAGTGGGACTTGAACTCACAACCGTCAGAGGCGAGTTTGCTACCCACAACTGGCACTGAAAGGTGAGCATAAATCTCAATGAAACAGCATAAATGGCTGGTCATGTAATTTCTCTGGGGTTTCATGGGATCTTCCGCTGAAGTTTCAGCAGGAAAAATTCCAGCAGAAATTCTACTCTCTGTCAAGTTGGTCAAGAAAGGTATAATTGGCCTCATTTTGATCATGTTCCTTGTGTGTATGAATTATCTATTTGCTGCATAAAATCACTTATTATTTTCAGTGTACATATGGAAAGGACAGGCAATCAATTTTGTGACAGTGAGATCTGCTTTTTCTATAACCTAATGCAAAAAATGTAATTTGTTCCACTCAGTTTTAATAATAAGAATACTTGGTCGGTGCAGACTGATTTCTCTTCGCCACCTCCAAAATAAAAGTTGAATGTTGAGCCCTTGTTGGGAAAGTGAACAGCACATACTTTCAGTTTGGCGCTTTTAGAATATGACTACATTTGTCTGACTGTTATCCAGACTACCTTTGACATACGGAAGATGTAAACTGAACTATTGCACAGGAGGTTATTGCTAATGACTCTTTAACTGTCATTAGCAATTAAATCTTTGCTGTTTGAGGCATGCTGGTGAATGGCTAGAATATATGAGTAGGATAATGGAAACATATAATATGTAATGCTTTTAAAGTATTGGCGGCAAATACAGAAGAATTGGTCCTAAGCAAATTGAAGTGACACTGAGTGTATAATAAATCCTTTGGCCATCTTAATACTCTGTCTGCAACTTCAGTAAGTCTCTAGACAATGGTTTATAGCACTTGAAAGTATTTAATCTATAAGCACTGAAATAGATGCAAATGGCTACCAATGTGGAAGACAGAAACCCTCAAAAAGGTACAGGAAAAGAACAAGGCAGATCTCCATCGGGTGATTACTGAGAGTGTTGTCAGGATACTGCTCGATAGCTTCAGGTCTGGTTGTTATGTCAGCGTGAGATGACATTGCTGTTCTCGCTGGTTCTTGCTGAAGTTCAGATAGGTGAACCATCCATGCCACTCGTGCTGCATCAGGTGATAGTCAGACCTGTGCGTCATTGTCCCATGAGTCAAGCCTCCCAGGGCATGGTTTCCTGCTGATATTACTCCTGCTCCAAAGTGTTCAGCATTGACGGACTTTATCCAACACCCATGTAGTTGGGTTCATTAAAAGACATGGGAGGCAAAATTCAATGCATTGTCGCCTCCCATTAGCGCCCCTGGGGGGTAACGGGGCACAAATGCATTACCGACCATATTGGGCAGGAGTTTAGCAGCGGCGCTACGGCTTTGCGCTCCAATCTCCTGCGCCCAGAGATCGTGATGTCATCACCGCATGCATCGCTCCGTTAGCACCCCAACCCCGAAATTCATTTTCGCCCCATGCAGCAGCGCGGGCGAAATCACTGGTGGCTGGAGGAGGTGCAGATCGGGTGGCCGGCTACTACCGGGGTGATAATTAAAGGCGAGGTGGCCGAGATAAGTTTTTAAAAAGAAACACTTAACTTGGTTTTCGCGATGTTGCTCCATTTTCTTCGTGGGGTCCTGGCCGCGATCGCTCAACCCGGCACTCTGCTTGAGCAACCTTTGGGAACCTTTAGCGCCTGCCGCTAAGATTCCCGCCTCACAAATGTTACCGGTGGTAATGAATTTCACCCCCTTATTTTTTTATACATTATTTCTTGTTCTATTCATCAGCTTTGGAAGAGAGAAATTAATACAATGACGGAATGGAGTGAATCCTGAGGAAATGTATATATTCTATGTTAATTTCTGCTTAATAAGTAGCTAACAAATAAGACCAGTGGAAACAACCTCTCTGCCTCTATCTTGTCTATCCCTTTCATTATTTTAAATGTTTCTATAAGATCACCCCTCATCCTTCTGAATTCTAATGAGTAAAGACCCATGGATAGAGAATTGGCTGGCTAACAGAAAGCAGAGAGTCGGGATAAATGGGTCCTTTTCGGGTTGGAAATCGGTGGTTAGTGGTGTGCCACAGGGATCGGTGCTGGGACCACAACTGTTTACAATATACATAGATGACCTGGAAGAGATCACAGTGTAGTGTAACAAAATTTGCAGATGACACAAAGATTAGTGGGAAAGCGGGTTGTGTAGAGGACACAGAGAGGCTGCAAAGAGATTAAGATAGGTTAAGCGAATGGGCTAAGGTTTGGCAGATGGAATACAATTTCGGAAAGTGTGAGGTCATCCACCTTGGGAAAAAAAACAAAAAAAGGGAATACTATTTGAATGGGGATAAATTACAACATGCTGCGGTGCAGAGGGACCTGGGGGTCCTTGTGCATGAAACTCTTTTTGGAGTTCATCTGCAAAACAAAAAAACATTAAACGGTGCCACCCGACCTGGGTGACACTCCAGACATTTACAAGGCCCTTTTTTTCCCCCTTTTTTTTTTTTTTTGTGTTTTTCTTTTTTTGTTTTTTTTTGGGCACTAAAATCACAATTTTCCCCAGTGCCCCCTATAAAAGGGAAGGGGGACACTAAAAGCACTGGCAATTAAAACAAATTAAACTTAAAAACGTAAAATCAAATTAAAATTTGGTTGCCGGGCGTGATGATGCACTCCAGTCCCTCCGGTGCCCACCTCTCGCGGAAGGCCGCGAGCGTACCGGTGGACACCGCGTGCTCCATCTCCAAGGACACCCTGGACCGGATGTAAGAGCGGAAGAGAGGCAGGCAGTCAGGTTGAACGACCCCCTCGACCGCCCGCTGCCTGGACCGGCTGATGGCACCCTTGGCCGTGCCCAGGAGCAGTCCTACGAGGAGGCCTTCGGACCTACCCGCTCCCCTCCGCACAGGGTGCCCAAAGATCAGGAGAGTGGGACTGAAGTGCAGCCAGAATTTCAGGAGCAGCCCCTTCAAATAATAAAACAGGGGCTGCAACCTTGTGCATTCCATAAAAACATGGAACACGGACTCTTCCAGACCGCAGAAATTGCAGGCGGCCTAGGAGTCCGTGAACCGGCTTAAAAATTTGTTGCACGGCACTGCTCCGTGCACCACCCTCCAGGCCAAGTCACCGATGAATAGTGGGAGGACCCCTGCGTAGAGTGCCCTCCATCGGGGACCCCCGCCTCCTCCGGACGGCAAGATGGTACGCCATGGCGTGTCCGGACGGCCGGCGAGGATGGCAAAGTTGAGGGTGTGCAGGAGCAGCCCGTACAGGAAACCCCTCCGCGCGGAACTGAAAGGCACGGAGGGGATTTCCCCGAGGCGGCTCAAGTTGTGAGGCGCCGGCCCCCGAGGGAGGTTCCGGGGTTTGGCGCCGATGAGGAATTCCGTCCGGACGGGGGTCAGTTCGGACGGGATCTCCCCACGTGCTTGAGCCTCCTCGATGCACCTAACGGAGTCAGGGCCCAGAGCTGTTTTTAGCGACTCGATGGCATCGGCCGCGTGGCGGACGTTGGCAGAATTTAGGCGCCGTGCCAGCGTGTCTGGCGCCATCCAGCCCGCTCCTCCGCCATCGAGCAGGTCCCTGACCCTGGTCACCTCACCAGCCACAGCCCTCTCTTCCGACCGCCACATAAAACCTCGGCCGTGGAGGTACGGATTCCCGAGCAGCGGTTCCTGCAGGACGGCCGCCACTCCAGCCGGCGGAGAGCTGCGCTTGGTGGAGACTTTGTTCCAGACCCTGATGAGTTCCCTGTAAAAGACAGGCAGCTCCCGGAGGGCGGTCCTGGCACCCCCCAAGTTCACAAACAGGAGCTGCGTGTCATAATTGAGGTCGCGCTGCTGGCGGAAGAAATACCTCGCCAGAGCGCACCACCTAGGAGGGGGCTCGACGTAAAGGTATCTCTGCAGGGTCTGAAGACGGAAAGTCGCGAGCTGGGCGCTGACGCACACCAACGACTGACCGCCCAACTCAAGCGGGAGACTCAAGACCGCGGCAGAGACCCAGTGCTTCCTGTTGTTCCAGAAGAAGTCCACCAGCTTCTTCTGTATCTTGGCGACAAACGCAGGGGGAGGGGTCAAAGTGACCAGCTGGTACCACAACATTGCGGCCACCAGCTGGTTTATGACTAGCGCTCGACCCCTGTAGGACAGCACTCGGAGCAGTCCTGTCCAGCGCCCTAGGCGAGCGGCGACCTTGGCCCCTTGTGCATGAAACTCTTTTGAGTTAACCTGCAGAAACATAAAACATTAAAACCATGCCACCCGACCTGGGTGACACAGCAGACATTTTCAAGGCCCCTTTTTTTTTTTTTTTTTTTTTTGGGGCGCTAAAATCAAATTTTTCCAGTGCCCCCTATAAAAGGGGAGGGGGACACTAAAAGCACCGGCAATTAAAACAAATTAAACTTAAAAACGTAAAATCAAATTAAAATTTGGTTGCCGGGCGTGATGATGCACTCCAGTCCCTCCGGTGCCCACCTCTCGCGGAAGGCCGCGAGCGTACCGGTGGACACCGCGTGCTCCATCTCCAAGGACACCCTGGACCGGATGTAAGAGCGGAAGAGAGGCAGGCAGTCAGGTTGAACGACCCCCTCGACCGCCCGCTGCCTGGACCGGCTGATGGCACCCTTGGCCGTGCCCAGGAGCAGTCCTACGAGGAGGCCTTCGGACCTACCCGCTCCCCTCCGCACAGGGTGCCCAAAGATCAGGAGAGTGGGACTGAAGTGCAGCCAGAATTTCAGGAGCAGCCCCTTCAAATAGTGGAACAGGGGCTGCAACCTTGTGCATTCAATAAAAACATGGAACACGGACTCCTCCAGACCGCAGAAATTGCAGGCGGCCTGGGAGTCCGTGAACCGGCTTAAAAATTTATTGCACGGCACTGCTCCGTGCACCACCCTCCAGGCCAAGTCCCCGATGAATAGTGGGAGGACCCCTGCGTAGAGTGCCCTCCATCGGGGACCCCTGCCTCCTCCGGACGGCAAGATGGTACGCCATGGCGTGTCCGGACGGCCGGTGAGGATGGCAAAGTTGAGGGTGTGCAGGAGCAGCCCGTACAGGAAACCCCTCCGCGCGGAACTGAAAGGCACGGAGGGGATTTCCCTGAGGCGGCTCAAGTTGTGAGGCGCCGGCCCCCGAGGGAGGTTCCGGGGTTTGGCGCCGATGAGGAATTCCGTCCGGACGGGGGTCAGTTCGGACGGGATCTCCCCACGTGCTTGAGCCTCCTCGATGCACCTAACGGAGTCAGGGCCCAGAGCTGTTTTTAGCGACTCGATGGCATCGGCCGCGTGGCGGACGTTGGCAGAATTTAGGCGCCGCGCCAGCGTGTCTGGCGCCATCCAGCCCGCTCCTCCGCCATCGAGCAGGTCCCTGACCCTGGTCACCTCACCAGCCACAGCCCTCTCTTCCGACCGCCACATAAAGCCTCGGCCGTGGAGGTACGGATTCCCGAGCAGCGGTTCCTGCAGGACGGCCGCCACTCCAGCCGGCGGAGAGCTGCGCTTGGTGGAGACTTTGTTCCAGACCCTGATGAGTTCCCTGTAAAAGACAGGCAGCTCCCGGAGGGCGGTCCTGGCACCCCCCAAGTTCACAAACAGGAGCTGCGTGTCATAATTGAGGTCGAGCTGCTGGCGGAAGAAATACCTCGCCAGAGCGCACTACCTAGGAGGGGGCTCGACGTAAAGGTATCTCTGCAGGGTCTGAAGACGGAAAGTCGCGAGCTGGGCGCTGACGCACACCAACGACTGACCGCCCTCCTCAAGCGGGAGACTCAAGACCGCAGCAGAGACCCAGTGCTTCCTGTTGTTCCAGAAGAAGTCCACCAGCTTCTTCTGTATCTTGGCGACAAACGCAGGGGGAGGGGTCAAAGTGACCAGCCGGTACCACAACATTGCGGCCACCAGCTGGTTTATGACTAGCGCTCGACCCCTGTAGGACAGCACTCGGAGCAGTCCTGTCCAGCGCCCTAGGCGAGCGGCGACCTTGGCCCCTTGAGCATGAATCCCAAAAAGTTAGTTTGCAGGTGCAGCAGGTAATCAGGAAGGCGAATGGAATGTTGGCATTCATTGCGAGAGGGATGGAGTACAAAAGCAGGGAGGTCCTGCTGCAACTGTATAGGGTATTGGTGAGGCCGCACCTGGAGTACTGCGTGCAGTTTTGGTCGCCTTACTTAAGGAAGGGTATACTGGTTTTGGAGGGGGTACAGAGACGATTCACTGGGCTGATTCCGGAGATGAGGGGGTTACCTTATGATGATAGATTGAGTAGACTGGGTCTTTACTCATTGGAGTTCAGAAGGATGAGGGGTGACCTTATAGAAACATTTAAAATAATGAAAGGGATAGACAAGATCGAGGCAGAGAGGTTGTTTGCACTGGTCGGGGAGACTAGAACTAGGGGGCACAGCCTCAAAATACGGGGGAGCCAATTTAAAACCGAGTTGAGAAGGAATTTCTTCTCCCAGAGGGTTGTGAATCTGTGGAATTCTCTGCCCAAGGAAGCAGTTGAGGCTAGCTCATTGAATGTATTCAAGTCACAGATAGATAGATTTTTAACCAATAGGGAATTAAGGGTTATGGGGAGCGGGCGGGTAAGTGGAGCTGAGTCCACGGCCAGATCAGCCATGATCTTTTTGAATGGCGGAGCAGGCTCGAGGGGCTAGATGGCCTACTCCTGTTCCTAATTCTTATGTTCTTATGTAAAACAAAAATATTTGCGCAGGGGTTATGAGTCAGACAAAACATAAAGGGATAGAAATTGATGTGTCTTGTGCCCATTTTTCGGGCATGAAATGGGGGCAAAGTATGCTAAATTAGCAGTGGGAGAGCCTGTGATCACTCTGCGCAGGCAATGGTACCACTGCTAAATGTATGGAGCCTTTTATTTAGGCATTCTGGGCCCCTTAAATACGTAAATTAGGGACCTAATGTTTGTTCAGGTGCACTTGTTGTATGGAGCAGGTGTTGGGCCTGCCCCGCTCAGGATTCTTCAGCTGCCCCAGGGACTGCCAATTAGAGTTACCTTTAAGGGTTTCTGTGGAGCCAGGAGAGGAAGGAGCGTTCTCCGACTCCTCAGGAGTCCGTCCTATTCTCCGTAACCTGCTCCAACCCACTCTCCCAGGACTTACTTGAGCTCAACTGTTGGTGAGGCAGGCATCCTGACATTAATCTCATATAAGCTGTGCAAGCGTTAAACTCAATCCTGACATTAATATCACTGCACCGAAAGGTCGGTGGCCTTTGGGCATGTATTGTGTGGTCACTCTGATCTCCTGAACCCATTTTGATCACCGTAAGCAGTCGGAGAGGAATTTCCCAGATTGTTTTCCATGAATTGTGTGCAAATTGTTGAAGGTAGCAGGGCAGGTTGAGAATGCGTTAAAAAAGCATGAGGGATTCTGGGCTTCATAAATAAAGGCATAGAGTACAAACGCAAGGAGGTTATGATGTACCTTTTATAAAATACTGGTTCGGCCTCAACTGGAGTATTGTGTCCAATTCTAGGCACTGCACTTTAGGAAGGCTTTAAAGAGGCTGCAGAAAAGCTTTCCAAGAATTATTCCAGGGATGAGGGACTTCAGTTATGTGGATAGACTGGAGAAGCTGGGTTTCTTCTCCTTAGAGCAGAGAAGGATGAGAAGAGATTTGATAGAGGTATTCAAAATCATGAGGGGTCTAAACAGAGTAGATAGAAACTGTTCCCATTGGCGGAAAGGTCGAGAACCAGAAAACACAGATTTAAGGTGATTGGCAGAAGAAGAAGAACCAAAGGCGACATGAGGAAAAACGTTTTTACACAGCGAGTAGTTAGGATCTGGAATGCACTGCCTGAAAGGGTGGTGGAGGGAGATTCAATCATAGCTTTCAAAGGGAATTGGATAAATACCTGAAGGAATAACATTTGCAGGGCTCTGGAGAGGGTGGGGGAGTATGACTTGCTGAAGTGCTCTTGCAGAGAGCCAGCATGGGCTCGATGGGCCAAATGGCCTCGTGCGCTGTAACCATTCGAATTCGTCTATCTTTTTTGTCTTTCCAAGGAAATGGTACAGTTGCTACTGGGTGGGAACACGGGGTCCTGATGTTTCATTGTGTCGATATTGTTTGAGACATTTGATTCCTATCAAGTCTGTAAAGCGTAGCCGTGTCATTTCTGTATGCTTGTTTTTAAAAAAATATTTTGAAGGTATTTAATATACCTATACCTATAATGTACAGGACAGCATCTATATGCTTACATAAGTGTAATGGACCAGCTGGTCTTAACATAACCGTCTTTTCACACATTGGTACGTATTGGAAATGTTTAACTCCAGGTTCAGTAAAAAATTAATGCCAACACAATTAAGGCTATATCACAAAATGAATCCCTCTAAACCGTATGCTAACTCTAAAGCATATGAAAAATTAAACTCCTGAGTGAAATCTACACAGATACTTTTGTGTTTACTACTTAACAATGACGTTGCTATCAAAAGTAAAACAGGAGGAAAGCTTTTCTTGCATTGAAAATTGTGACACAATTTGAACCATATTATCCCATGTTTATTTTATACAAACAGTGAGTGATATTATGAAGAATGAGCTGCCAATGTCACAAATTACATATGTCAAATAATTTGCAAAAGAATACATTCTGGTCACGATTTGACATCTTGGAAAAGAGAGTGTTTCCATCATCAAATTCCCAAATTATACATTCTCTAGTTTTTATGGATATTTTATTTTAGTTGATATTCAACTTATATAAAAAGTCAAAATTTGCATTTTGTGCTGAGTGTTGCCTTTTCAATATTTTGTTAATTAGAACTGTGCTCTATAGTCAGATTCCCATGGGGCATAACTGGATGTATTAAGTATGAAATATTTATGGTCCTGGTTGTATGAATATTAAAATTATATGCTGAATTCATAGGAAATAAGTAATGTCAGAATTTCCCCTCGGGGTCTTTGTTTAAAGTGTGGGGAAGCTGAAAAGCCACACAACACGATCATTATTCTTCTTTGCACTCAACTGCACTGTTTTGCATCGAAGTAAATACGTGCCTGATCCAAAAAGGTATTGGGTAATTTTCATAAACACTTGGAATATGAAAATACCATCTTTGATCCTGATTCTGATGGTGCATATCTAGTTGGTAAGACGCCACTTAACATAGTAAGAGATAAAGGGGCCCGCGTACTGCCCAAAAATGAGATTTTGGTCAAAAAACACTGATATTCATCATTGACATGCCGCCGAGTGGTATGCACACCGTCCACCGTGCAGGACCGCCCGCATACCGCCCAAAAAGTCCGATTTTCATTGCATACCTTCGACTACCAGAGCTGCATACCATCCTGGAAAAGGTGGTTTTATGCGATCTTAAGTGGGCGGGAATGGGCGGAGTGCACGGATCTGCCATTTTGGAAATCGGGAACTGTCAGCTAAAGCAGCACCTCTGTATTTCTGAGGCAAACAGTGATTTTACAGTGCAATTTAGATAGAAGGCATTTTAGTTATTTTTTTTCATTGAAAAATATTGTGGAGATTTAAAAAGAATGGGGCCTGTACTATCTCAGCCTGTAATTGCTGACAACCTGTCTAATGGAGGAACCAGATGTGAGAAGGTTTATTGAGCAGAGTTATAAGGATAATGGAGGAGGTCGCAGACTGATGAGGAGGAGGCCTTACCCTGATGACTGTTACTCCAAAAGTTTGACACTGTACAAAAATGCTTAAATTAAATTCAAATGTTTATGTAAAAATCTCAAATATACAACAATTTAAAAACTTTGTAAAACTTATAATTACAAAACAACTTTAACAACTTTAATAACAACTTTAACAAAACTTTTCAACTTTAATAAAGTTTCACAAATCAAATTTAAATTATTCAATGCACAAATACAACAAAAAGACCCTTTACTGGCTTCGGCCATGACCTCGATCACGTACTACACCACCCTTGGGACTCTTCCCCCTCCCCCCCCCCCCCCACTTTCTTACTCCCGCTCTCCCCTTTCCCTGTGCCCCAGCCTGGACCTCCCCGTGCTGGTACCAAGCCGGCATGCAGCACTGCACCCCGAGTGCTGTTGCTGTTGTTGGGGGTCAGACATTGTAGACGCAATAAATGGGGCCTCAGGAGAAGCTCGTGATGTGGAAGGCACAGTTTCAAGACTGAGAAATGATGTCAGCTCCCCACCCTCAGCCCTCGGGTGCTGTCGACCTCACTACTATGGCACGGAGGGAGGGGGGATTCCGTGCCATGTCCCGATCCCGTTGAATGCCGCATGGCTTCGACGGTGTCGGCGGTTCGTATTATGTATATAGGCACTCTGTTAATGACTCCACGAGGTAGGGGTATGGCACTTGAACTGTAAGGACTGTAGTCCTTTATTGTAACTCCTAGAGTGAGGACACCGAGGTGAGCTCCCTTTTATACTGGGTTACCTGCAGTGTGCAGGTGACCCATGTCTCCAGCAGCAGCAGCACTCTCTGGTGTACAAGTAAGATATATACAGGTGAAGGTACATTCAGTATTACAGTACATCATAGCATTGTTGGCATGCATACATAACAACATTGCCCCAAAGCATTTTTCAAGTCCTTATTGCCATGACCTGCGGAGGTGATCAGTAGTGGGCTGTGGGAGGTTGTGTGGGTGCCAGGTGTGATCCCTGTGCTTGAGGCTGGCCTCATACATTTTCCCCCCTCACATACAGACCATGTGGGTGTCACTGTTGTAGGATCCCTCAGTGGGGGGAGCCAGTGCAGTGGGTAGGGTACATTCATTGTAGAATTGGTGTGTGGTGGTGGGCAGGGCCACAAGACTGTGTGGGCTCCTTGTCCTCCATTGGTGATGAAAGTCTGGTCATCCCAGGGTCCGCCAGAAAAGCTGGAGGGTACTGGCCTCTCGCTCCTGCTGTTGGCCCTGGTGGCCAGGGGTTGTAGGGCCAATCTAGGGCGGGTTGCCAGTGGTGGTGGCTGTGCTGCCCATTGACCGCTGTCCCTGCAGTGGGTCTGCTCCCACTGGGTGTGTGTGAGCCCTTCCTGGGGCATCACATTTGTCCCAAAAGTCCAGGCTACATGGTCAGGTAGCCCACTGGACCTGGGGGTCTCCCACGGGGGGATTCCTCTGGCATTTACATTGTACCTGTAGAACCCGGTGTCCTTTAACAGTCTACTTCCTGCATACATGACACATTGGCTCCGATCATACATAATTGAATCAACACTGCTATCTCTCTTTACATTGTTACTTGCAGCACTTACATCACTTCCTTGTATCTCGGTGTCTCCATAATGATTACATTTGTCATTTTAAAATTTCTATCATCATCATTTAACAGTACAAACTTGTTCTTAACATCACTTATACAAGATTCATTACATTTTTTACATCAGTTACTCCGGTATTACAATTCAACGTTACATTAGCATACCCGCATTCGCTAACTGCACTTTTAACTTTAAAGTCCTTGTCATCTTCAGAGTGAAACTGTCCCTTTAATTTCTTTGGGTTACCGGTCTCCTTTAAAGGGACCTTCCAATCCTGTCGGTGCCACGTGTCGCTGCTCCAACGCTGCCCCTTGTGGTCTGGTCACGGCCATTTTCATTTTAGGTTCTTTGCCTCGTGGTGCGGCTGCCATCTTCTCTCTCTTCTCCAGGTAGGCTGTGGTGATCTTTTCCTCCTTAGGTTCAGCCACAGATGTCGGGAATCCACTTTTTTCGCCGATCTTCTTTCCATGGAGTCCTGCCACGGCCCAGAAGGTGAGGTCTGGATGTTCGGTTTGGGTGATCTTGCCACGGTGATGTGCAGTCGTCGCCATGCAGTCGAGCTGGATGGTAGGATTTTGGTGCAGCAATGGATCCAAGTTCTGGACTGCGTGGGATGTGGATTGCTGGAGCCCGGAGGCCATCATCACTTTGACTAACTTGGACCTGCTTCATCCAACTTCTTCCCAGCAGCGTTGGACCATTGCTGGCAATGATCCACAGGGGGAGCTTGTTCATCACGCCGCCCTGGGAGACCTGGACTTCCATGCTGCCAACGATTGGGATTTTGCCTTTGGTGTAGGTGAGCAGCTTCGCCTGGATAGGAGACAGTTTTGGTCGTTTGGCGGGATTGATCCAAAGTTTTTCAAAGGTCATCTGGCTCATCAAAGACTGGCTCACCCCTGTGTCGATCTCCATCGAAACTGGAACTCCGTTGATGACCACTTCCATCTTCCACGGGGAACTCTCATGAAGCAGGTATAAATTCCATTCTCTTCTTCCAGGGGTTGAGCAGCTTCGTCTTTATCTGTGTCGGAGTCCAGGTGATCAGCCAACTCTTCAGCGACGCGGTGAGTAAAGCTTTTTCTGCACATTCTCTGAAGGTGAACTTTCACTGCAGCCTTTGCAGGTACAGTCTTTGTAGTGGCATTGGTGGGCCCTGTGGTTTTCTACACAGCGCCAGCACGGGGCTAGTCGGTTGGCCCCATGTGGCGGACTCGGGGCAGCATTTCTGCCTTTAAAAGTCGCCATTCGGTTCACTGCGCTCGTCAGTTTAGAGTCCTGGGTCATCATTCGCTTGGAGTCGCCGACCGAAATCATGTAGCCCTGGCTCATTTTAATTGCCTTCTGCAGTGTGACTGTGATGTCTGCAGAGAGCAGTTTGTGGAGGAGGCCATCGTGGCCGATTCCGAAAATGAATATATTCCTCAGTGCTTCGGTAAGGTGGTTGCCAAAATCACATAGTGCAGCCAATCTTCTTAAATCTGCAGCATACTTAGCAATTTCTTGGCCTTTGGGTCGCTAGTGAGTGTAAAATCAGTGCCTGGCTGTGAGGATGATTCTTTGGGTTTTAGTTGCTCTTGTATTAAGGTTACAAGTTCCCCATAGCTCTTGGTTGTTGTCTTCGCTGGGGCTAGCAAGTCCCTGACGAGGCCATGGATAGTGGGCCCACAACTACTAAGCAGGATGGGCCTGCGCTTGTTCGCCAGTGTGGCCGGTGAGTCCCCATCCAGGTCGTTGGCTATGAAGAAATGTTCTAACCTTTCCACGAAGGCGTCCCAATCTTTCCCATCGGTGAATTGTTGGAAGTTGCTGAGATTCGACATGTTGTGCGTGTAGTTCGTGACCTCATCGCCAGTTATTGTGTATGTATGCACTCTGTCAATGACTCCACGAGTAGGGGTATGGCACTTGAACTGTGAGGACTGTAGTCCTTTATTGCAGCTCCTAGAAACATAGAAACATAGAAAATAGGTGCAGGAGTCGGCCATTCGGCCCTTCGAGCCTGCACCGCCATTCAATGAGTTCATGGCTGAACATGCAACTTCAGTACCCCATTCCTGCTTTCTAGCCATACCCCTTGATTCCCCCTAGTAGTAAGGACTACATCTAACTCCGTTTTGAATATATTTAGTGGATTGGCCTCAACAACTTTGTGGTAGTGAATTCCACAGGTTCACCACTCTCTGGATGAAGAAGTTTCTCCTCATCTCGGTCCTAAATGACTTACTCCTTATCCTTAGACTATGACCCCTGGTTCTGGACTTCCCCAACATTGGGAACATTCTTCCTGCATCTCACCTGTCTAAACCCGTCAGAATTTTAAATGTTTCTATGAGATCCCCTCTCATTCTTCTAAACTCCAGTGAATACAAGCCCAGTTGATCCAGTCTTTCTTGATATGTCAGTCCCGCCATCCCAGGAATCAGTCTGGTGAATCTTCGCTGCACTCCCTCAATAGCAAGAATGTCCTTCCTCAAGTTAGGAGACCAAAACTGTACACAATACTCCAGGTGTGGCCTCACCAAGGCCCTGTACAACTGTAGCAACACCTCCCTGCCCCTGTACTCAAATCCCCTCGTTATGAAGGCCAACATGCCATTTGCTTTCGTAACCGCCTGCTGTACCTGCATGCCAACCTTCAGTGACTGATGTACCATGACACCCAGGTCGCGTTGCACCTCCCTTTTTCCTAATCTGTCACCAATCAGATAATAGTCTGTCTCTCTGTTTTTACTACCAAAGTGGATAACCTCACATTTATCCATATTATACTTCATCTGCCATCCTAGAGTGAGGACACCAAGAGGTGAGCTCTCTTTTATACTGGGTTACCTGCAGTGTGCAGATGACCCTTAGGTCTTCAGCAGCACTACTTTCTGGTGAAGGTACATTCAGTGTTACAGTACATCATAACATTGTTGGCATGCATACATAACAGTTCGCTCCATCGCGGTGATCATACGCGACATATCCTCCGATTGCTGCTCTGATACAGCCGCGATGTTTGTGGCTGTCATAGTCATGGCCTTGAGCAGTTCTTGACCTACGTTGACGCTGGCCTGTGATAGACACACCCTGTCCTGGTACACATCTACAGCAACCAACCTTTCCTGCACCAACCTTCGTCGCTGCGGCAAAGGCGCTGCAACACTGGGGGTGCGCACGACTTGGTCCTGCAGAATCAGAGGAGCCATGGGGGAATCCCCTGAATACAGACTCCATGGTGGAGGATGTTCTAGCTGGCCCACATGGAGCTGGTGTATCCTCCTCAGTCTCCCCCACCCCCACCCCCACCCCCACCTCCACTGGCTCCAGGATCAGCGACTGTTTCTCTTCCTCTTTCTCTTCATCATCTCTGTCAGTGGTGAAGTCGGGAGAGGGCTGGGTGACGCCAGAGGTGGAGGCAGTGGGTTTGTCATCTGTATCGGTGTGGTCTGAATCTTCCGAGTCTGGAAGTACAAAACAACATTGTAAAAAGCTTGGCACCAGGGGAAGGGTCAGGGTTACATGAGTACATAGTGCAGTGACTTATCGCAGTCTGTCTTAAATTTCCACCACTGCTGCAGTACTGTATCACATATCACAGACAATTAATATATATATGCATTGCGTTACATGCGCCCAACATTGCAGTACATCACATGAGGCCAACATTACAGTGCAACAAACTTACATTACATTAAGTCAGGCCAACATTACAGTTACAGTTACATAACATGATATGAGAGGATCGCAACACAGACTGCATTTTATTCAACTTACCAGGTGGACACACACACACATACACACACACACACACATACACACACACATACACACACACACACACACACACGCACACCCCATATCCTGTTGCACTCCTTTTTTGGAGGGCGCTTTCCATGACCACCCTTCATTAGCTTGGAGTACCTCTCTGTTATATGCTCGAGAAGGGCAGGTAACTCCGTCTCCTCGAAGGCGGGGAGGACCTTCAACCTCCTGTCCTTTTTTATGTTCCTGCGCTTTGATTTTTTTTTAACATTTCCATAATATTTCTGTTATAATTTTTGCTTTGTAAAATATGTCTTATTCTTCAAACTGTAGAATTATTAGTTGTTAGGAATCAGTGCCGCCCCGTCCATCGAAGAAAACGTCGATCTGGATCAATTACTAGGTTACATACCTACCGCTGGCATACCGCCGACATAACAGCGAAAAAAATGTTGCCCAATTTTGTCCTCTATGGTCCCATAGAAACATAGAAAATAGGTGCAAGAGTAGTCCATTCGAGCCTTCGAGCCTGCACCACCATTCAATATGATCATGGCTGATCATGCAACTTCAGTACCCCATTCCTCCTTTCTCTCCATACCCCTTGATCCCTTTAGCTATAAGGGCCACATCTAACTCCCTTTTGAATATATCTAATCAACTGACCTCAACAACTTTCTGTGGTAGAGAATTCCACAGGTTCACAATTCTCTGAGTGAAGAAGTTTCTCCTCATCTTGGTCCTAAATGACCTACCTCTTATCCTTAGACTGTGACCCCTGGTTCTGGACTTCCCCAACATCGGGAACATTCTTCCTGCATCTAATCTGTCCACTCCCGTCAGAATTTTATATGTTTCTATGAGATCCTGTCTCATTCTTCTAAATTCCAGTGAATGTAAGCCTAGTCGATCCATTCTTTCTTCATATGTCAGTCCTGCCATCCTGGGAATCAGTCTGCTGCACTCCCTCAATAGCAAGAATGTCATTCCTCAGATTAGGAGACCAAAACTGTACACAATTTTCAGGGTGTGGCCTCACCAAGGCCCAATACAACTGCAGTAAGACCTCCCTGTTCCTATACTCAAATCCTCTCGCTATGAAGGCCAACATGCCATTTGCCTTCTTCACCGCCTGCTGTACCTGCATGCCAACTTTCAATGACTGATGTACCATGGCACCCAGGTCTTATTGCACCTCCCCTTTTCCTAATTTGTTACCATTCAGATAATATTCTGCCTTCCTGTTTTTGCCACCAATGTGGATAACCTCATATTTATCTACATTATACTGCATCTGCCATGCATTTGCCCACTCACCTAACCTGTCCAAGTCACTCTGCAGCCTCTTAGCATCCTCCTCACAGCTTACACTGCCACCCAGCTTAGTATCATCTGCAAACTTGCCGATATTACCTTCAATTCCTTTGTCTAAATCATTAATGTATATTGTAAATAGCTGGGGTCCCAGCACTGAACCTTGCGCTAGCCCATTAGTCACTGTCTGCCATTCTGAAAAGGATCCGTTGATTCCTTCTCTTTGCTTCCTGTCTGCCAACCATTTCTCTATCCAGGTCAATACATTACCCCCAATACTATATGCCTTAATTTTGCACACTCATCTCTTGTGTGGGATCTTGCCAAAAGCCTTTTGAAAGTCCAAATGCACCTTGTCCACTCTACTAGTTACATCCTCAAAAGATTCTAGAAGATTTGTCAAGCATGATTTCCCTTTCATAAATCCATGCTGACTTAACCGATCCTATCACTGCTTCCAAATGCGCTGCTATTACATCTTTAATAATTGATTCCAACATTTTCCCCACTACTGATGTCAGGCTAACCGGTCTATAATTCCCTGTTTTCTCTCTACCCCTTTTTTTAAAAGTGGGGTTACATTAGCTACCCTTCAATCCATAGGAACTGATTCAGGGTCTATAGAATGTTGGAAAATGACCACCAATGCATCCACTATTTCTACAGCCACTTCCTTAAGTACTCTGGGATGCAGATTTATCAGGTTCTGGGGATTTATCAACCTTCAATCCCATCAATTTCCCTAACACAATTTCCTGACTAATAATGTTTTCCTTCAGTTCCTCCTTCTCGCTAGACTCTCGGTCCCTAGTATTTCCAGAAAGTGATTTGTATCTTCCTTAGTGAAGACAGAACCAAAGTATTTGTTCAATTAGTCTGCCATTTCTTTGTTCCCCATTATAAATTCACCTGATTCTGACTGCAAGGGACCTACATTTGTCTTCACTAATCTTTTTCTCTTCACCTATCTGTAAAAGCTTTTGCAGTCAGTGTTTATGTTCCCTGCAAGCTTACTCTCATATTCTATTTTCCCCCTCCTAATTAGACCCTTTGTCCTCCTCTGCTGAATTCTAAATTTCTCCCAGTCCTCAGGTTTGCTGCTTTTTCTGGCCAATTTATATGCCTCTTCCTTGGTATGCCAGCGGTTTGAAACGACGCACCGCCGGCATACTGCCGAGAAATGGGCGGACCTTATGCATCGACCAATTTCGTCCACAAAGTGTCAGCTGTGACTCAGTGTGTAGCTCACTCGGCCCACTCCAGAGGCTTGAGCACATAAATCTAGTGCAATGCTGAGGAAGGTGCTGTCTGTCAGATGAGACGTTGAAATGAGACCCTGCCTGCTCTCTCAGGTGGACGTAAAAGATCCCATGGCACTATGTCGAAGAAGAGCAGGGGAGTTATCCCCGGTGTCCTGGTCAATATTTATCCCTCAATTAACATAACAAAAAAACATTATCTGGTCATTATCACATTGCTGTTTGTGGGAGCTTGCTGTGCACAAATTAGCTGTCGCGTTTCCCACATTGCAACAGTGACTACACTCCAAAAAGTACTTCATTAGCTTTAAAGCACTTTTGAGACGTGTTATATAAAGCTGTTATATAAATGCAAGTATTTTTTTTGTATGCAATACAGTATAAAAAAACAAAGCTTCTTGAACAGAGTTCGGGGCCAAAAAGATTAGAATTATTATAAACACCTCAAGCGTGGAATATTGTTGTGCATAGGTGCAGCCCAAGGTGGCCGAATAATATAAGGGTAGGACCTGTTCCCTCCAAAAGTTCGAGCGCTGCCAGGGTCAGTCGGAAGTTCTTTCCACAAAAGATGTGACCCACAGAAGGTAACAAGTCTGATCAGCTTGAACGAATCAGACCCTGGAGCACATCACTGAGCACTGCCCTCAGAGGAAATTTTCAGGCAGCCTACAAGATATCCACGCTGTTACACTGGAAGCTTTGGTCTGGATATCCAACTTAGATATTGACATTTGACTTGCTTCGCTACAACAATAAGAAAGAAGAAGCAGCTTGAACTGGACTTTTGGAGGAAACTGGTTTTATCACTTGCTTGCCATGTCATGTAATCTATAGCACCATTGTATAAAAAATGATATTGTTATTAGCCAATGTATATTAAAGCTTTTTGCTGAAAAACGCTCGGGCCTGAATCATGTGGAGATTATTGTTGCAGGATCAACAAGCCTTTGTTGCGACGGTAACCAAGGGAAAACCGCAAACACCCTCCTACCTTATTTTACACACTGATGACTGACTATTTACAAGATCGATTTGTTGTGAAAGCGGCAGTGTGTTCAAAAGAATGAAAATTACTTGACCTTGACGAGTCCAGGATGATACCCCGATGATTTGTCAATGTTAAAACATTTTCTTTCTCATGGTTGAAATCATACCTGTATTTTCAAGCTCTAGCTACTGTGGATGCTCTACACTTAGAACAATGACATCATTAGCTCCCATATTCATATGAATGAGAATGTTAATAATATGAATATATATTCATCACTGCATTGTGGTGAGAATGCTATCAGCCTTTCTTTCCCTCAATAACCTGTAACCTTCTGAAAACCAAGCTTGGCATCATCCAGTTACTACCTGTCTTCTTACCTACTCTTTTCAATCTTGTTGGTGCGTCGCACTTTAATTTCTCAATGTTTCTCCATTTTTTTTTTTAAAAGGTGCATTATTCAGACACGAGCATATAATTAGGATGTTTTCATCTCTATTTACACTTGATTGCATGAAGCTCTGAACCAAATAATTTTTTTTGCTAATTCTGCTGTATAATTTTCCAAATTAGACTTCATTACTGCTGTCTAGTATTTTTAGAATTAGGTGTAATTTATATTTTCTTGATTTTATTCTCTGTTCACATAATTAGACTGCTTTTACATTCTATGATCAGTTCTTCCTTTGGCACAGGGTCGATGGGCATCTGACAGAGGCTTGCCTACCTACAATGCCTACCTACAATGATATTGCCAAGCTTAAAATGGATTTCAGTACATCCTCGTCTCGAAAATAATGACCAATCTGTACACTACCACTGACTGCGTGGTCAAGCACAAACACAATGGCCCAGAAATTGCGGTTGGAGGCTTCCTGCGGGCGGATGCCTCCAACCTGAAGAATTTCTACGAATGTACCTGGTGGTCTCGGAGGTTCGGAGACCTGGGGTCCTAGCCGTCTATGCGATGGCTTTTGTAGACACACACGTATCCCAGGATCGTATTGGTTTCATATGCATCACCAGGATCACATGGGTCAGCCCAACCTATCAGAGTGGGGGATTCCCATTCATACTTATGGTGATACGAAATATGGTGATATGGTGATGTGAAAAAACACACACACTGAAAATAACTTTTTTTTAAAGTCACATATTTCAAATTATCTGTGGAGCAACTGTCGAGAGAGAAACAGAGTTAACGTTTCAGGTTGCCAACCTTTTGTCATTATTTAAAACAAAAATTAAATTTTTTGAAAAATAAATTTACATATTTTAAAGGTCTAAAAATAAACTTACCTTATTTAGCAGAATTTTAACTGTTCAAATTATTTTTTAAACTGTCCTTTTCTGTACTTTAAAAATCTTACACTGATAAAAGCAAGCTTTACTCCTTTTTTCAGTCGTAAGAATTTGAAGGACATTCGCTGGGCAGAATTTGGCCTGCGTGCGATCTGTCAACAAAATCTTTGACAGATCGCAAGTGCCGGGTTTAGGCGCGTGCGCTTCACATAGTTAAACCCGAAACTTGCGGGCACCCCACGGACGCACGCACACCTCGTACTCGCCTGTGGGGAGCGCAATTTCAGGTCGAATGTGACCATCAACTTGCGCATGACTTTAATTGATGATGAATATTTCCTTATGTGCGAGACATTTTCTTTAATAAATAAACTACTAACTCTTCATAGGGCATGAAAAGTGTACTACAAGGACCAAGGCACTGTTAATTCCAATCCTATATTATAACATCTATGCTTTCATTCATCAAATGGATCTGCTTGAAAACTGCAGCAATTGATTCCCTACATGCTTAGAAACAATTGATAGCATTTATAGCAGTGGATGCCAGTCAAAGACTCCCAGCTCCAAGCCCAGTTGGCAGAAAACAGAATAACCATTTTTCTTTCTGATGAAATTTTAAAATTTTAGTGATCTTGTAGTGATTTCATAATTTTGTGCACAAGGCCTTGGCGTCACATCAAATCAAACCCGACAGCATAGGTAGGGAGTCCCTACATGATCTGAAACTCTGGTGCATTGAGTCCAAGAAGTGGTTTCCTAACTCTCTGGCTTTTCGTGTTTGTGATAGAAATTGGGTACAGCGTGCAACTGCTTTTAGGAATGCTCAGGTGGATCGTTGCAGAGGCTGGACATTTTATAAACTTAAATTTTTAGTAGTATGAGAGTCTGGAATTTCTAAGCCTGCATCGGAAAACATCAAAAAATGACCAGTTGAAGAGTTAATCTCTGTGTAAGCACTATTGCACATATATCCTGGAAATACTCAGCAGCATCTGTGGAGAGAGAAACAGAGTTAACATTTCAGGTCGCCGACCTTTCGTCAGAACTGGAAGAAGTTAGAGATGTAACAGATTTTAAGCAAGTGCAGAGGCAGGGAAAGGGGAGAGGGGAGGAAAGAACTAAAGGGAAGGTCTGTGATAGGGTGGAAGGCAGGAGTGATTAAATGACAAAAAGGAATGATTGTATAAAGCAAAAGGAGATGGTGATGGGACAAGTAAAGAAACAAAAGATAGCTCTAAAAGAGGTGTAAATAAGTATAGCAGAATCATCAATAGCTGCCATCTTAAAAAAATAGGGGCATGGGTTATGGTTTGAAATTGTTGAACACAACGCTGAGTCCAGAAGGTTGTAAAGTGCCTAATAGAAAGATGAAGTGCTGTTCTTTGAGCTTACGTTGAACTCCGGTGGAACAGCCATATTTGGTGTACAAGGTCATTACATAGCCCGGTTTGGTTCTCGGGTGCAGGCCTGCTCTTGGTGGAACCTTGTGCCAAAAAACTGGAGAGGAAAATGGAGAGCAGCAGCCAGATGGACCCAAGATCCAGTGACTTGCAAGTTAAAAGGGTTCTCATTGGTTTGCTAAACCCCATTCAGGCCCTCAAATCCGAGGGGTGTAATTGGCACAAACCCATCACTGGCTTCTTGAGGCACTTCTGCATCTGGTTACACTGGGCCCCATTGACTGGAAAGAGAGTTGAACTATTTGGACCACGTCCTTCGCCCTCATTTACATCTGAATGTTGGGCCTGTGCCTGTTGCAGGAGCAGATTTACCTCCACCACTTTTGGGAAGCCCTTGATGTCACAGAGCAATATAAAAAGGAGTGGACAGATTCAGCATAAGAGGACTCTGCCCCCTTCTCTTAACCTGTGCCTGAAGAATGAGTGTTGCCCAGGAGCAAAGGTCATGAAAACTGATTCCATTTGGTTCTACCTGAGTTATGAGGCAGGTGGATAATTGAGGGTTTCAGAAGAACATCCAAATTGTGTGGGTACTCCGAGCTCATTCAGTGCCACACTGAATTATAACATTTTATGTTATTTTTTTAAAAAAATCTTTAAAAAAAAATCTCTTACTTTTACGGCAGGTTGAAGGGATTTAGCTTCTCTGAAATTGGATAAATCGCCATTTATCCCAGCTGTTAAGAGAAGCATGTGAGGGAATAGCGGAGGCTCGAACCATCATTTTCAAATCTTCTCTGGCTACAGGTGTGGTGCCAGAGGCCTGGAGAACTGCTGATGTTGTACTGTTGTTTAAAAAGGGAGAAAGGGATAGACCGAGTCATAGACATAGACATAGACATAGACATAGAAAATAGGTGCAGGAGCAGGCCATTCAGCCCTTCTAGCCTGCACCGCCATTCAATGAGTTCATGGCTGAACATGAAACTTCAGTACCCCCTTCCTGCTTTCTCGCCATACCCCTTGATCCCCCGAGTAGTAAGGACTTTCTCTAACTCCCTTTTGAATATATTTAGTGAATTAGCCTCAACTACTTTCGGTGGTAGAGAATTCCACAGGTTCTCCTCATCTCGGTCCTAAATGGCTTACTCCTTATCCTTAGACTGTGACCCCTGGTTCTAGACTTCCCCAACATTGGGAACATTCTTCCTGCATCTAACCTGTCTAAACCCGTCAGAATTTTAAACGTTTCTATGAGGTCCCCTCTCATTCTTCTGAACTCCAGTGAATACAAGCCCAGTTGATCCAGTCTTTCTTGATAGGTCAGTCCCACCATCCCGGGAATCAGTCTGGTGAATCTTCGCTGCACTCCCTCAATAGCAAGAATGTCCTTCCTCAAGTTAGGAGACCAAAACTGTACACAATACTCCAGGTGTGGCCTCACCAAGGCCCTGTACAACTGCAGCAACACCTCCCTGCCCCTGTACTCAAATCCCCTCGCTATGAAGACCAACATGCCATTTGCTTTCTTAACCGCCTGCTGTACCTGCATGCCAACCTTCAATGACTGATGTACCATGACACCCAGGTCTCGTTGCACCTTCCCTTTTCCTAATCTGTCACCATTTAGATAATAGTCTGTCTCTCTGTTTTTACCACCAAAGTGGATAACCTCACATTTATCCACATTATACTTCATCTGCCATGCATTAGCCCACTCACCTAACCTATCCAAGTCACTCTGCAGCCTCATAGCATCCTCCTCGCAGCTCACACTGCCACCCAACTTAGTGTCATCTGCAAATTTGGAGATACTACATTTAATCCCCTCGTCTAAATCATTAATGTACAATGTAAACAGCTGGGGCCCCAGCACAGAACCTTGCGGTACCCCACTAGTCACTGCCTGCCATTCTGAAAAGTCCCCATTTACTCCTACTCTTTGCTTCCTGTCTGACAACCAGTTCTCAATCCACGTCAGCACACTACCCCCAATCCCATGTGCTTTAACTTTGCACATTAATCTCTTGTGTGGGACCTTGTTGAAAGCCTTCTGAAAGTCCAAATATACCACATCAACTGGTTCTCCTTTGTCCACTTTACTGGAAACATCCTCAAAAAATTCCAGAAGATTTGTCAAGCATGATTTCCCTTTCACAAATCCATGCTGACTTGGACCTATCATGTCACCATTTTCCAAATGCGCTGCTATGACATCCTTAATAATTGATTCCATCATTTTACCCACTACTGAGGTCAGGCTGACCAGTCTATAATTCCCTGTTTTCTCTCTCCCTCCTTTTTTAAAAAGTGGGGTTATATTGGCTACCCTCCACTCCATAGGAACTGATCCAGAGTCAATGGAATGTTGGAAAATGACTGTCAATGCATCCGCTATTTTCAAGGCCACCTCCATAAGTACTCTGGGATGCAGTCCATCAGGCCCTGGGGATTTATCGGCCTTCAATCCCATCAATTTCCCCAACACAATTTCCCGACTAATAAAGATTTCCCTCAGTTCCTCCTTCTTGCTAGACCCTCTGACCCCTTTTATATCCGGAAGGTTGTTTGTGTCCTCCTTAGTGAATACCGAACCAAAGTACTTGTTCAATTGGTCTGCCATTTCTTTATTCCCCGTTATGACTTCCCCTGATTCTGACTGCAGGGGAGCTACGTTTGTCTTTACTAACCTTTTTCTCTTCACATACCGATAGAAACTTTTGCAATCCGCCTTAATGTTCCCTGCAAGCTTCTTCTCGTACTCCATTTTCCCTGCCCTAATCAAACCCTTTGTCCTCCTCTGCTGAGTTCTAAATTTCTCCCAGTCCCCGGGTTCGCTGCTATTTCTGGCCAATTTGTATGCCACTTCCTTGGCTTTAATACTATCCCTGATTTCCCTAGATAGCCACGGTTGAGCCACCTTCCCTTTTTTATTTTTACGCCAGACTGGAATGTACAATTGTTGTAAATCATCCATGCGGTCTCTAAATGTCTGCCATTGCCCATCCACAGTCAACCCCTCAAGTATCATTCGCCAATCTATCCTAGCCAATTCACGCCTCATACCTTCAAAGTTACCCTTCTTTAAGTTCTGGACCATGGTCTCTGAATTAACTGTTTCATTCTCCATCCTAATGCAGAATTCCACCATATTATGGTCACTCTTCCCCAAGGGGCCTCGCACAATGAGATTGCTAATTAATCCTCTCTCATTACACAACACCCAGTCTAAGATGGCCTCCCCTCTAGTTGGTTCCTCGACATATTGTTCTCGAAAACCATCCCTTATGCACTCCAGGATTCCTCCTCCACCATATTGCTTCCAGTTTGGCTAGCCCAATCTATGTGCATATTAAAGTCACCCATTATAACTGCTGCACCTTTATTGCATGCACCCCTAATTTCCTGTTTGATGCCCTCCCCAACATCACTACTACTGTTTGGAGGTCTGTACACAACTCCCACTAACGTTTTTTGCCTTTTGGTGTTCTGCAGCTCTACCCATATAGATTTCACATCATCCGAGCTAATGTCTTTCCTAACTATTGCACTATATATAGAAACATATAGAAAATAGGTGCAGGAGCAGGCCATTCAGCCCTTCCAGCCCGCACCGCCATTCAACGAGTTCATGGCTGAACATGAAACTTCAGTACCCCCTTCCTGCTTTCTCGCCATACCCCTTGATCCCCCGAGTAGTAAGGATTTCATCTAACTCCCTTTTGAATATATTTAGTGAATTGGCCTCAACTACTTTCTGCGGTAGAGAATTCCACAGGTTCACCAGTCTCTGGGTGAAGAAGTTTCTCCTCATCTCGGTCCTAAATGGCTTACCCCTTATCCTTAGACTGTGACCCCTGGTTCTGGACTTCCCCAACATTGGGAACATTCTTCCTGCATCCAATCTGTCCAAACCCGTCAGAATTTTAAACGTTTCTATGAGGTCCCCTCTCACTCTTCTGAACTCCAGTGAATACAAGCCCAGTTGATCCAGTCTTTCTTGATAGGTCAGTCCCACCATCCCGGGAATCAGTCTGGTGAATCTTCGCTGCACTCCCTCAATAGCAAGAACGTCCTTCCTCAAGTTAGGAGACCAAAACTGTACACAATACTCCAGGTGTGGCCTCACCAAGGCCCTATACAACTGTAGCAACACCTCCCTGCCCCTGTACTCAAATCCCCTCGCTATGAAGGCCAACATGCCATTTGCTTTCTTAACCGCCTGCTGTACCTGCATGCCAACCTTCAATGACTGATGTACCATGACACCAAGGTCTCGCTGCACCTTCTCCCTTCCTAATCTGTCACCATTCAGATAATAGTCTGTCTCTCTGTTTTTACTACCAAAGTGGATAACCTCACATTTATCCACATTATACTTCATCTGCCACGCATTTGCCCACTCACCTAACATATCCAAGTCACTCTGCAGCCTCATAGCATCCTCCTCGCAGCTCACACTGCCACCCAACTTCGTGTCATCCGCAAATTTGGAGATACTACATTTAATCCCCTCGTCTAAATCATTAATGTACAATGTAAACAGCTGGGGCCCCAGCACAGAACCTTGCGGTACCCCACTAGTCACTGCCTGCCATTCCGAAAAGTACCCATTTACTCCTACTCTTTGCTTCCTGTCTGACAACCAGTTCTCAATCCACGTCAGCACACTACCCCCAATCCCATGTGCTTTAACTTTGCACATTAATCTCCTGTGTGGGACCTTGTCGAAAGCCTTCTGAAAGTCCAAATATACCACATCAACTGGTTCTCCTTTGTCCACTTTACTGGAAACATCCTCAAAAAATTCCAGAAGATTTGTCAAGCATGATCTCCCTTTCACAAATCCATGCTGACTTGGACCTATCATGTCACCATTTTCCAAATGCGCTGCTATGACATCCTTAATAATTGATTCCATCATTTTACCCACTACTGAGGTCAGGCTGACCGGTCTATAATTCCCTGCTTTCTCTCTCCCTCCTTTTTTAAAAAGTGGGGTTACATTGGCTACCCTCCACTCGATAGGAACTGATCCAGAGTCAATGGAATGTTGGAAAATGACTGTCAATGCATCCGCTATTTCCAAGGCCACCTCCTTAA
This sequence comes from Pristiophorus japonicus, assembly GCF_044704955.1. Lineage (NCBI taxonomy): Eukaryota > Metazoa > Chordata > Chondrichthyes > Pristiophoridae > Pristiophorus > Pristiophorus japonicus. The sequence continues at coordinate 92,755,674 of NC_091993.1, read as the reverse complement.
GTACTCTGGGATGCAGTCCATCAGGCCCTGGGGAGTTATCGGCCTTCAATCCCATCAATTTCCCCAACACAATTTCCCGACTAATAAAGATTTCCCTCATTTCCTCCTCCTTACTAGACCCTCTGACCCCTTTTATATCCGGAAGGTTGTTTGTGTCCTCCTTGGTGAATACTGAACCAAAGTACTTGTTCAATTGGTCTGCCATTTCTTTGTTCCCCGTTATGACTTCCCCTGATTCTGACTGCAGGGGACCTATGTTTGTCTTTACTAACCTTTTTCTCTTTACATACCGATAGAAACTTTTGCAATCCGCCTTAATGTTCCCTGCAAGCTTCTTCTCGTACTCCATTTTCCCTGCCCTAATCAAACCCTTTGTCCTCCTCTGCTGAGTTCTAAATTTCTCCCAGTCCCCAGGTTCGCTGCTATTTCTGGCCAATTTGTATGCCACTTCCTTGGCTTTAATACTATCCCTGATTTCCCTAGATAGCCACGGTTGAGCCACCTTCCCTTTTTTATTTTTACGCCAGACAGGAATGTACAATTGTTGTAATTCATCCATGCGGTTTCTAAATGTCTGCCATTGCCCATCCACAGTCAACCCCTTAAGTATCATTCGCCAATCTATCTTAGCCAATTCACGCCTCATACCTTCAAAGTTACCCTTCTTTAAGTTCTGGACCATGGTCTCTGAATTAACTGTTTCATTCTCCATCCTAATGCAGAATTCCACCATATTATGGTCACTCTTCCCCAAGGGGCCTCGCACAATGAGATTGTTAATTAATCCTCTCTCATTACACAATCTCCTCTTTAACCAGCAATGCTACCCCACCTCCTTTTCCTTTTATTCTATCCTTCCTGAATGTTGAATACCCCTGGATGTTGAGTTCCCAGCCCTGATCATCCTGGAGCCACGTCTCCGTAATCCCAATCACATCATATTTGTTAACATCTATTTGCACAGTTAATTCATCCACCTTATTGCGGATACTCCTTGCATTAAGACACAAAGCCTTCAGGCTTGTTTTTTTAACACCCTTTGTCCTTTTAGAATTTTGCTGTACAGTGGCCCTTTTTGTTCTTTGCCTTGGGTTTCTCTGCCCTCCACTTTTCCTCATGTCCTTTCGGTCTTTTGCTTTTGCCTCCTTTTTGTCTCCCTCTGTCTCCCTGCATTGGTTCCCATCCCCCTGCCATATTAGTTTAACTCCTTCCCAACAGCACTAGCAAACACTCCCCCTAGGACATTGGTTCCGGTCCTGCCCAGGTGCAGACCGTCCGGTTTGTACTGGTCCCACTTCCCCCAGAACCGGTTCCAATGCCCCAGGAATTTGAATCCCTCCCTGCTGCACCACTGCTCAAGCCACGTATTCATCTGCGCTATCCTGCGATTCCTACTCTGACTAGCACATGGCATTGGTAGTAATCCTGAGATTACTACTTTTGAGGTCCTACTTTTTAATTTAGCTCCTAGCTCCTTAAATTGGTTTCATAGGACCTCATCCCTTTTTTTACCTATGTCGTTGGTACCACGACAACTGGCTGTTCTCCCTCCCATTTCAGAATGTCCTGCTCCGAGACATCCTTGACCCTTGCACCAGGGAGGCAACATACCATCCTGGAGTCTCGGTTGCGGCCGCAGAAACGCCTATCTATTCCCCTCACCATTGAATCCCCTATCATTATCGCGCTCCCACTCTTTTTCCTGCCCTCCTGTGCAGCAGAGCCAGCCACGGTGCCATGAACTTGGCTGCCGCTGCCCTCCCCTGATGAGTCATCCCCCCCAACAGTACTCAAAGTGGTGTATCTGTTTTGCAGGGGGATGACCACAGGGGACCCCTGCACTACCTTCCTTGCACTACTCTTCCTGCTGGTCTTCCATTCCCTATCTGGCTGTGGACCCTTCTCCTGCGGTAAGACCAACTCGCTACACGTGATACTCACGTCATTCTCAGCATCGTGGATGCTCCAGAGTGAATCCACCCTCAGCTCCAATTCCGTAACACGGACCGTCAGGAGCTGGAGGTGGATACACTTCCCGCACACGTAGTCGTCAGGGACACTGGAGTCGTCCCTGAGTTCCCACATGGTACAGGAGGAGCATAACACCCGACCGAGCTCTCCTGCCATGACTTAACCCTTAGATACACTTAAATTGGCAACAACAATGTTAAAAGTTACTGACTAATATAAAAAAGAAAAAGAAAAAAGAAAAACTACTCAGTCATTACAGTCCAGTCAGCCTAACCTCGGTGGTGGGAAAATTATTGGAAAAAAATGTGAGGGACAGTATTAATCGTCAGTTAGAAAGGCACAGACTAATCAAGGACTGTCAGCTTGAATTTATTAAGGGGAGGTCGTGTCTGACTAACTTAATTGAATTTTTTGATGAGGGTAGATGAAGGTAGTGCATTTCATGTAATCTACATGGATTTTAGCAAGGCCTTTGATATGGTATGACTTGGCAGATTGCCAAAAAGTAAAAGCCATGGGATCCAAGAGAAAGTGGCAAGTTGGATCCAAAATTCGCTCAATGTAGAAAGAAACGGGTAATGGTCAAGGATGTTTTTGTGACTGGAAGGCTGTTTCCAGTGGGGTTCCGCATGGCTCAGTACTAGGTCCCTTGGTTTTTGTGGTTTATTTCAATGATTTAAACTTCAATGTAGAGGACATGATTAAAAAGTTTGCAGATGATACAAAAATTGGCCGTGTGGTTGATAGCGAGGAAGATACCGGTGGACTGCAGAAGGATATCAATGGACTTGTCAAGTAGGCAGAAAAGTGGCAAATGAATTTCAATCCAGAGAAGTGTGAGGTAATGTATTTGGGGTGGGCTAACAAGGCAAGGGAATACACAATAAATGGTAGGATACTGAGAAGCGTAAAGGAACAGAGGGACTGTGGAGTGCATCTCCACAGTTCCCTGAAGGTAGCAGGACAGGTAGATGGTTAAGAAGGCATACAGGATGCCGAGGCATAGAATATAAAAGCAGGGAGGTAATGCTGGAACTGTGTAGAACACTGGTTAAGCCGTAGCTGGAGTAATGCATTCAGTTCTGGTCACCACATTACAGGAAAGATGTGATTGCACTAGAGAGGGTACAGAGGAGATTTACGAGAATGTTACTAGGTCTGGAGAATTTTAGTTATGAGGAAAGGTTGGACAGGCTGGGGTTTTCTTTGGAACAGAGGAGGCTGAGGGAAGATCTAATTGAGGTGTATAATTAAAATTATGAGGGTTCTAGATAGGAAGCACCTGTTTCCCTTAGCAGAGAGGTTGAAAACCAAGGGTCATAGGTTTAAAGTAATCGGTAGAAGGATTAGAGGGGATTTGAGGAGAAATATTTTCACCCAGAGGGTGGTGGGGGTCTGGAACTCACTGCCAGTGGGATTGAGGCAGTGGGGTAGAGGCAGAAACCCTCATCACATTTAAAACGTACTTGGATATGCACTTGAAGTGCCATAACCTGCAAGGCTACAGGCCAAGAGCTGGATAGTGGGATTAGGCTGGATAGCTCTTTTTTAGCCGGCACAGACACGATGGTCTCCTTCCGTGCCGTAAATTTCTATGATTTACTTCCCTCTCGTTCTCAGGTGTTTTTGCTGGTGACATGATTGAATCCAAATTCTTTTGATTACACTTGGTGTTAGTTATTGAGCTCCTGACGAGTAAAAAGTACAGCACTACTGCTCCCCTGGCCTCACAACAATAATTTTACTCATCATTTCAGGGACGTTTTGGCTTTAACTCCAGTAAAACTTATCGGAGAGTGTACGGTGCAGGCTCCGATCAGTTCTGTCCTAAAATGCCAATCGGGTTGCTATGTATGATATAGGACAGTGATTTACCTCTTAAAAGGGGCCACCTTTCGCATGCAAATAGGGGTCCAATGCAAGTATTATCGCTGACAGTGCCCCTCAGGTAAATCCTGGGAGGGGGAATGGAGCAGCTTGGTGAGGGGCGGGGAGGGAATCAGACAGGCAGGAATGGGGGGAGTGTTCACGACTGCTATGGACTCGGAGGATCACTCCTGTTCCTCCAGGCTCAACAGAATGGCCTGGAGCTGGTGGCCATGACACCACTGATGAATCCTCAGTCGACGCCAGCTCCGCTCGTCACCAACTAATTTCTTGATGGGGTCCTTCAACAGATGTTAGAGCCTGTCCTAGGTGACTGCTCAGGAAGCCTAAATAAAATAGCCTCACAAATTTAGCAGTAGGACCAACACCTACGCAGAGAGCCATGGAGAGGGCGCAGAAAAGATTGACGGAGATGAGGCTTTATAATCAGGGTTTCCACCGCACTTACTGTGAAGCCAAGAGCAGCTTCAAGGAAATTCCTGGTCAATTTGTAGCAAAATATATATAGACACAAAAACTACTGTTTCAATAGAAACTCCTGTGAGCTGAATATTTTCTGCGTAATATATTTCCGAACTGCTTTATATTATTCAGCACCTCAAAGGTATGATAGTATTCTTGCAAGCATTGCATATAAAATCAAGAGCTCCATACTTGGCAAAATGCTTTGTGTTAATATATAGAAATTAGATGCAGGTGAATATCAACCAGGACAATGAGATTAAAGTATTGTTTCTGTGTAACAGAGTGCACATGTCTTCACCCGGAGCAGAAGGCAGGGTCATTCTCGGAACTGTCATTGCCACACTTTACCGTTTCCAATGAGATCTGACATTAATAGGGTTAAATTCGACCTACATAAAGTTACAAGATGTGCACTAGGAGAACAAATCAATTCTACAAAAGGGAGTGCTTGTCAGAATGGATTTTACTCACCTGACCATTTGAGCATGTGCCAGTTTAGACGCGTGAATGCTGTAATTTTTCTCCTGAATTCCTTCAGAATTTCATTTGATGATTGGTGATAACAGTAAAAGAGGTTCTCCGGGGAAATCAACTGACTGCTTGATCCAAAATTGTGTTATTGAAATAAAAGTGAGGTAACATACAACTTAGGTCAACCTGCAATGTCTACCTCTGAAATACATCCTATCTGTTTTGGTCAACTGAATTCTCTATTCCTCCTTTATCTATTTCATAACTAAACATTTTTCTAATTTGAAGCGTATTGCCTACAGATGCTTCTTAAAGAAAGTATATGCTATTTTAGTGTCAAATGATTTGCTTGTTATTTCTGTCACTGTTTGTGTACTTTGAGCCTTCACAGTGGTTTCATACAATATCCAGGGTTAGGCACAAAATGTACAAGTTTTCAGTGTTTCACTGTTCAAATTTAACTGATTTGTGTAAGACCCCCAAGAAGGATTGGAAGAAATTAATCGTACCATTACAAAGGACTAAACAATTGCAAACACACAAAAATGAAGGGTAAGAAAAGACCAGCTGGCCCATCAAGCCTGTCCTATACTGTCATGGTGTAATTTATTCACAAGCTGACCCCCATCTGCCATTGCCTGCATCCTCTAACGGCCATGCAGTCTCCTGGGAGAGGCAAAAACACAGAGAAAAATTGGTGACCATTTGTTGAAGCCACTGAGCTGGTTATGCAATTTTCTAAAAAGGAATATTTATGGTGTTGATAAAGTGATGATTCTTGGAAGGTTACCTCTGAAGAATGCTAAATTCTGCAAAAATTGTGTGTTGGGCATTTCAAAATGTAATCTGAATTAATCGAAGGAAAGCAGATGAATCAACCGCTATCCTTTTCTAATATATTCAAAAGATGCTTAAATTAGCTGGGCTTTGGACTGTCCTGCACACAGTCCAAACGATATCCGTAATTACCCAAGCTAAATCAATGATAACAATACTGCAATAGAAACATAGAAACATAGAAAATAGGTGCAGGAGCCGGCCATTCGGCCCTTTGAGTCTGCACCACCTTTCAATATGATCATGGCTAATCATGCAACTTCAGTACCCCACTCCTGCTTTCTCTCCATATCCCTTGATCCATTTAGCCGTAAGGGCCACATCTAACTCCCTTTTGAATATATCCAACGAACTGGAATCAACAACTTTCTGTGGTAGAGAATTCCACAGGTTCACAATTCTCTGAGTGAAAAAGTTTCTCCTCATCTTGGTCCTATATGGCTTACCCCTTAACCTTAGACTATGTCCCCTGGTTCTGGACTTCCCCAATATCGGGAACATTCTTCCTGCATCTAACCTGTCCAATCCCATCAGAATTTTATATGCTTCTATGAGATTCCCTTTCATTCTTCTAAATTCCAGTGAATATAAGCCTAATCGATCCAGTCTTTCTTCATATGTCAGTCCTGCCATCCCAGGAATCAGCCTGGTGAACCTTCGCTGCACTCCCTCAATAGCAAGCATGTTCTTCCTCAGATTAGGAGACCTAAACTGCACACAATACTCAAGGTGTGGTCTCACCAAGGCCCTGTACAACTGCAGCAAGACCTCCCTGCTCCTATACTCAAATCCTCTCGCTATGAAGGCCAACATGCCATTTGCTTTCTTAATTGCCTGCTGTACCTGCATGCCTACTTTCAATGACTGATATACCATGACACCCAAGTCTCGTTGCACCTCCCCTTTTACTCATCTGTCACCATTCAGAAAATCTGCCTTCCTGTTTTTGCCACCAAAGTGGATAACCTCACATTTATCCACATTATTCTTCACCTGCCATGTATTTGCCCACTCACCTAACCTGTCCAAGTCACCATGCAGCCTCTTGGCATCCTCCTCACAGCTCGCACTGCCACCAAGCTTAGTGTCATCTGCAAACTTGGAGATATTACACTCAATTCCTTCATCTAAATCATTAATATATATTGTAAATAGCTGAGGTCCCAGCACTGAAGCCTGTGTAACCCACTAGTCACTGCCTGCCATTCTGAAAAAGACCCATTTATTCCGACTCTTTGCTTCCTGTCTGCCAACCAGTTCTCTATCCACGTCAATACATTACCCCCAATCCCATGTGCCTTAATTTTGCACACTAATCTCTTGTGTGGGACCTTGCCAAAAGCCTTTTGAAAGTCTAAATACACCACATCCACTGGTTCTCCCTTATCCATTCTACTAGTTACATCCTCAAAAAATTCTGGAAGTTTTGTCAAGCATGATTTCCCTTTCATAAATCCAAGCTGAATTCGACCGATCCTGTCACTGCTTTCCAAATGCGCTGCTATTACATCTTTAATAATTGATTCCAGCATTTCTCCACGACCGATGTCAGGCTAACCGATCTATAATTCTCTGTATTCTCTCTCCCTCCTTTTTTTAAAAGTGGGGTTACATTAGCTACCCTCCAGTCCATAGGAACTGATCCAGAGTCCATGAAATGTTGGAAAATGACCACCAATGCATCTACTATTTCTAGGGCCACTTCCTTAAGTACACTGGGATGCAGTCTATCAGGCCCCGGGGATGTATCGGCCTTCAATCCCATTAATTTCCCTAACACCATTTACTGACTAATAAGGATTTCCGTCAGTTCCCTCAGTTCTTCCTTCTTGCTAGACCCTCGGTCCCCTAGTATTTTCGGGAGTGAGTGAAGTGTAGTTAACTCCTATTAGCCAAAACCACCAAAAATAAATTTGTACACTGAGATACATTAACTAACACTACTTGATTTAACAATATCGATGATAACACAATTTATATCATCACAAGGTAAGTATTGAGGATTACAGTAAAGTAATTGAACAAACACTATTAATTGACAGTCGAAATCAGCATAGGCACAGGGGTAGAATCACAGAATCATAGAAATTTACAGCACGGAAAGAGGCCATTTCGGCCCATCATGTCTGCGCCGGCCAACCAAGAGCTATCCAGCCTAATCCCATTTTCCAGCTCTTGGTCCATAGCCCTGTAGGTTACGCCACTTTAAGTGCACATCCAAGTATCTTTTTTAAATGTGGTGAGGGTTTCTGCCTCTACCATCCTTTCAGGCAGTAAGTTCCAGATCCCCACCACCCTCTGGGTGAAGACATTTCCCCACATATCTCCTCTAAACCTTCTCCCAATTACTTTAAATCTATGCCCAGGGATACAAACCTTCCTATCCACTCTAACCAGGCCCCTTATAATTTTATACACCTCAATCAGTTCTCTCCTCAGCCTCCTCTGTTCCAAAGAAAACAGACCCAGCATCTCCAATCATTCCTCATAGCTTAAATACATTACAATATTACAGCAACAGTTAGGTTTTGCTTAATAGCATACCAGACTGTCACATTTAGGCATTTTTGATCATTATCCCAGAAAGCTATTTTGAAGGATTGAATTTTAATTCACTGTTAACTCAGACAGGTTGAAAAAGAAAGGCCTCAGGCATTGAATATATGTTTCAAAGCCAGATGGGCCAGTTTGTGGAATTCATAACTGATGCCATAATTGTCAATTGATTTATTCTGGTCTTTAACCCAGGAGGGCCATCATTCATCTTGACAATAGCAGGAGTTGCCCTCATTAAACTCATACCCCAAGAGGGAGGCATAGCTGGTTTTATTCACAGGCCTACTACTGAATTACTATGAAGAGTGTTGTGTATAGAAGAACTCCACGAGGCTGAGTACTGTGAGCTAAACTTATTGTGTCCTTAGTCTTTATTACAACTTCAGAGTGCCTAAACAACATGGCAGCCAACCTTTTATACTGGCCCTGCACGTGTATACAGATGACCATTAGGACTCCAACAGTCACGCCCTCTGGTGGCAAGTATTACATAGTTACATACATAACATCACTCCCGTCACCCCCCCAAAGTCTTCGGTACAAGTTATTTACAAGTTGAGGCGATCCGGAGCCCTTCGCTCCCTGGTTGATCGTCTAAGTTCAAACCCTGGCATGTGTGAGTTGGTCGGACCATTGCTGCACTGCACCGTGGCTGGTCTGACCGGACTGTCAGGAATGGTGGGTTCATCCTTGTGATTGACAGTGAGGTCGATTGCTGGTTGGGTGTGTGTTGGTGGATCGTTGATGGTGATGTCCTCTTCAAGTCATTCCTGGTTGTCAGTAAATTGCAATTTGGTCTGATCTAAATGCTTTCTGCATGTTTGGCCATTTAACAGTTTGATTATAAAGACCCTATTCCCTTCCTTGACCAAAACAGTGCCAGCAATCCACTTGGGACCATGACCGTAATTCAGGACAAACACAGGGTCGTTAACATCAATGTCACGTGAAACAGCCGCGCGATCGTGGTATATGTTCTGCCGGTGTCGCCGGGTTTGCACGTGATCCTTAAGATCCGGGTGGACTAGGGAGAGCCTGATTTTGAGGGCTCTCTTCATTAACAATTCTGCCGGGGGAACTCCGGTGAGCGAGTGGGGTCGCGTCCGGTAACTGAGCAGAATGCGAGACAAGCGGGTCTGCAGGGAGCCGTTCGTCACGCGTTTCATGCTCTGCTGGAATGTTTAGACTGCCCGCTCCACTTGACCGTTCGACGCAGGCTTAAATGGAGCAGACCTGACATGCTTGATGCCATTGCGGGTCATAAACTCGTTGAATTCTGAGCTGGTGAAACACGATCCGTTGTCGCTGACAAGGACGTCGGGCAAGCCATGGGTGGCGAACATGGCCCGGAGGCTTTCAATGGTGGCTGTGGATGTGCTGGATGACATGATTACGCATTCAATCCATTTGGAGTGAGCGTCCGCAACTACTAAAAACATCTTTCCTAAAAAGGGGTCAGCAAAATCTACGTGGATCCTGGACCACGGTTTGGAGGGCCATGGCACAGACTCAGTGGAGCCTCCCTTGGTGCATTGCTCAGTTGCGAACAAGTGTTGCACTGATGCACGCATGACTCCAAATTCGAGTCAATGCCGGGCCACCAAATATGCGACCTGGCAATTGCCTTCCTCATGACAATGCCTGGGTGAGTACTGTGTAGGTCGCGTATAAACATTTCCCTGCCTTTTTTTTGGCAAAACCACGTGATTACCCCATAAGAGACAATCCGACTGGATGGACATTTCATCTTTGCATCGGTGAAACGGCTTAATTTCATCTTGCATTTCTCCGGGAACGGCCGACCAGTTCCCATTTAGGACGCAACTCTTTACTAATGATAGCACAGGATTCTGGCTGGTCCAGGTCCTGATCTGGCGAGCTGTGACGGGTGACCCCTCACTCTCAAAAGCATCCAGGGCCAATAGCAAGTCTGCGGGCTGCGCCATTTCAACCCCAGTGGTGAGTAATGGTAGCCAGCTGAGAGCATCAGCACAGTTTTCAGTGCCTGTTCTGTGGCAGATAACATAGTCATAAGCGGATAATGTTAGTGCCCATCTTTGGATGCGGGACGAAGCATTGGTATTTATACCTTTGCTCTCTGAAACAGCGAAATGAGCGGTTTGTGGTCAGTTTCAAGCTCAAACCGAAGTCCAAATAGGTATTGGTGCATTTTCTTAACCCCATATACACATGCTAACGGCTCTTTCTCGACCATATTATAGGCTCTCTCAGCCTCAGACAGACTTCTAGATGCATATGCAACCAGTTGGAGGTTGCCCGATATATTGGCTTGCTGTAACACACAGCCAACCCCGTACGATGAGGCGTCACAAGCTAGCACGAAACGTTTACATCGGTCATAGTGTACAAATAACTTATTTGAACATAGCAGGTTCCTGGCCTTCTCAAAGGCTGTGTCGTGAGATTTGCCCCAAACCCAGTCATCACCCTTACATAGCAACATGTGCAAAGGCTCTAACAACGTGCTCAACCCGGGTAGAATGTTACCGAAATAGTTGAGGAGTCCTAGGAACGAACGCAGCTCCGTCATATTCTGTGGTCCAGGTGCATTCTTGATGGCCTCTGTCTTTGAGTCCGTGGGCCTGATGCCGTCTGCTGCAATCTTTCTCCCCAAATATTCAACATCTGGCACCAGGAAAACACACTTGGAGCATTTCAGCCTGAGTCCCACTCTGTCTAGGCGACTTAGAACCTCTTCCAGGTTGTGTAGATGTTCGATGGTGTCACGACCACTGATCAGGATGTCGTCTTGAAACACAAAGGTGTGCGGAACAGATTTCAGCAAACTCTCCATGTTTTTCTGGAAAATGGCTGCAACCGAGCGAATCCCGAAAGAACGCCTGTGGTATATAAACAGCCCTTTGTGTGTGTTGTTGCATGTCAGTCTTTTAGAAGATTCAACCAGCTCCTGTGTTGTGTAGGCGGAGGTTAGGTCCAACTTGGTGAACGACTTCCCCCCCGCTAACGTTGCGAACAGGTCATCCACCTTGGACAGTGAGTACTGGTCCTGTAGTGAGACTCAGTTAATCGTTACCTTGTAGTTTCCACAGATTCTGACCATGCCATCGCTTTTCAACACCGGAACAATTGGACTGGCCCACTCGTTGAACTCGACTGGCGATCTGATTCCTTCGCGTTGGAGTCTGTCCAGTTCGATCTCGACTTTTTCCCTCATCATATACGGAACTGCCCGAGCTTTGTGATGGACGGACCGTGCAACGGGGCCTAAATGGATCTGTACCTTGGCGCCTGTGAAGTTGTCGATACCTGGTTCGAATAGCAAGGGAAACTTGCACAGCACTTGAGCACACGAGGCATCATCCACTGAAGATAGTGCTTTGATGTCGTTCCAATTCCATCTAATCTTTTCCAGCCAGCTTCTGACAAATAGCATTGGGCCATTGCCTGGAACAATCCACAATGATAGGTCATGCACAGCTCCATCATACGATACCTTCACTGCCGCACTTCCAATGACTGGTATGAGCTCTTTGGTGTAGGTACGCAGCTTTGCATTAACCGGGCTCAGTTTGGGCCTTTGTGCTTTATTGCCCCACAGTTTCTCGAAAACTTTCTGGCTCATTATTGACTGACGCGCACCCATGTCCACTCCAGAACGGTGCCTCTGTTCCATCCTGCTGGTCTGTTGGCCTGTGAGTTGGGATCATTCTACAAGCGTTCCATCGGGTTCCATCATTGAGCTCGTAGGTGTGAGGGCTGAACTTTCACCCGATTTGTTTTGGAGGCAAAAGTGAAGATGTGAGCTTATGACTCCGGTTTGGGCACTTAAATCTGACCAAATCTCCGTTCTTCAGTTGGGGCTTTTGAACGTGTCGCTTTGTGTCAGTGTGCGACCTCGCTTTTCGTTGGCGTTCCGAAATCTGGAATGCGAGTGTGGTTATCTGCACTAGGTTTGGCTGCGGGTTTGAGAATGTCCAGTAACCAGCGAAGATTCCACCCAATTATGAGCTCAGCAGGTGTCTTCCCCGTTAGTGAGTGCTTTGCCGAACCGTATGTGCGGAGAATGGTTTGAACCACTTCATCGAATGTTTGGCTTACTGTGAGGTTGGCTTTCAAAAACTCTCTTTGATGATGCAGTTAAATTGCTCAACAACTCCGTTGCTTTGACGATTATACTGAGCAGTAATGCAATGCTCGATAGCATGACGAGAGAGGAAATCTGCAAACTGGTCAGACACAAACTGTGGTCCATTGTCAGTGATTATGTCCTATGGGAGGCCCCACTTCGTGAACATATGCTGCAGAATAGTGACGATCGTTGATGAGGTCACTGAACTACTTGTAGAGATTTATGGCCATTTGGAATGCAGATAATGTACTACAACAAGGAAACGCTAGTGCTGTGGAGCTGCTTCAACTGGACCGAAGATATCAAACTGAAGTTGTTGCCATGGTCTTTGTGGCCATGGAATGGGCTTTATTGGCGCTGGTCGGATGTTTGTGGACTTTTAGCTCAGACTGCATGCTTCGTAGTGTGAGACGAACTCCTCGATGCGAGTGTCAACCCCAGGCCACCACTGAATTGCGACATCTCTGCTTCATGCGGACAATGCCCAGTGTCCATCATGTGCCAATGAGAGAACGTGCTGTTGAAGTGACTTGGGAATTACTGCTCGAACACCACAAGCTAGACAGCCATCGTTCCAAATGGAAAATTCCTCGCGACGTCTGTGGAAGGTTTTCAGTTCTTCTGGAATTTGCTTAGGCTACTCAGTGTGGAGGAAATGGCACATGTACTGGAGCGTAGCATCCTGCTATGATTCGGTTTTGAGTTCGTTGCAGGAGACAAGGTTTCTGATGGATTGAGTGATGATCGACGTGACATATGTGTCGTCATTTGTGAACTAGTCAGTACCAGAGTCCGAAGCAGATGTCGAACAGCTGAGCATGTCAGCTACATGGTTGCGACTGCCAGCGATGTACTGTACATCAAAGTTATACTGATGAAGGTGATCTGACCATCGGCTGATGCATAGTGGTATGTGCCCAGATCCAGTTGTAGCGAGTAGCGTAGTTAGCGCTTGGTGATCCGTACGGAGGTAAATTTCCTGTCATAGAGGTAGATGTGGCAGCGTTCACATGTGTCGATGCAAGCGAGTGCTTCGCGTTCCTCTGTAGAGTATTTATGTTCTGCAGATGAGAGCATGCGAGAGGCGAAGGCTACTGAGCGTTCCAGGCCATCAATCCATTGAGAGAGCACAGCACCCGTGCTGACATACATAGTGGCATTCGGATCAAAGTGCATGAAGATAGGAGGGAATGTGATTTTCTCCTTAAGTGTGGTGAATGCCTGAGCCTGGGAATCTGCCCATTCCCAAGGGACGTCCTTGCACAGCAATTTGCGAAGTGGTTCGGCAATGTGCGTGTAGTGCGGGATGAACTTCAGATAGAAATTGCAAGTGCCAAGGAATGATGAAAGTTCTTTGACGTTAGTAGCTTCCTGCATTTGTTGGATCGCGTCAATGATACCTTGTGTTGTGACTCTGTAGCCCAGAAAGTTCATTTCTCCAGCAGCGAATATACATTTATCGGCATTAAGTGTAATGTATGTGTAGCAAGTCCAACCATAACTGCGTGAAGTCGCTGGTCATGTTCTTCCATTGTCCGTCTATGGACAACGATATCATCAAGCAGATTGAGGGCTCCCTCTATGCCTGCCAGCATAGTAGTGACAATCTTCTGAAATGCACTTGGTGCAGAAGATCATAGGGCAAGCGTCGATACTGATACAGACCATCATACGCCGTGAATGCCGTGAGCAGTTTACTGTCCTCCGCTGGAGTATTTGCAGGTAACTGCGGCACATGTCAAGTTTTGTAAAAACTATTGAGCCGTGGAATTCTGAAGACAGTTCGTCAATGGTAGAAAGAGGGTACTTGTTGACCTTTTTCAGGTCGATGCATAGGCGGATCTCTCCATTTTTACGCCAAGCAATGACTAAGTTCGAGATCCAGGGTGAGGAGTCGATGCTCTCAATGATTCCCTGAGATTCGAGTCGCGTTAATTCTGTGGATATTTGGTCCCGAACCACGAATGGGAGACGGCGAAGTCGCTGCATAACCGGTTTGACGGAAGGGTCAACGCGGAGACGATGGCAGAATTTTGTTGTCACTCCAAACCCTGTGAAGATTGAGGGATACTGCTTGTCAAAGTCCACCGTGTACACAGGTGTGCCGATTGGGTCATAAACTTTGAACCCAAGCTTGTCAAAAAGATCAACACCCATGAGGCTTCATCCCTTTGTGACATGAAAGGAAAAGTTCACCAATGTTATGTCCTTGTAGTATATCAGGACAGATATGACCCCAAATACCTCAATTTTGGAGTCGGAGTATGCATGTAGAGTGGCACATGCGTACCACTGATAGTGTGTGAAGTGGGTTTTGTACACAGCCTCGCTCAGTATGGAGACTTTGGCTCCAAGGTCAGTGAGGAGGCAGATGGGCATGCCGTCAATGTTTACTTCACAGTCATTGAATTTTCCCGAACCGATGTGCGAAATGTCGCTAATGGTGTAAACCATACTAGGTTCATCACTACTGGGATTGTCCACATGTTGAATATGCTGCGATGAATGACAGACACTAGCAAAATGGTTCATTTTACCACATGCAGAGCATTTCTTCCCACGTGTAGGGCAGTTAGGACTCTTTGCTGAATGTGATTTGTCCCCACAGTTAAAGCAGTGGAAGTTAGGCCCGCGATCCTTAGTGGGTGGCTTATTAATAGCCCTGAGTCTCTGCTGTGATTTCCCCTTTGGACTAGCGCCTTGCACGTGGGCTGTAGCTGCAATCTGCTGCACAGGGGGATTAGGGGATCTGATTGCTTTTGAATCGGAAAGTATTGATTCAATTTGGATGGCCAAATTAGTTGCTTTGTCCAATGTCAGTTTGTATCCTCCATTAGCAAGCGTTCATGAATGCAGGGGATCGTTGTTTTCTCAATAAGTTGATCCCTGATAATTTCCTCTGAGTGCTCCAAAGTTACACGTAGCGGCCAGTTCAGTTAATGTAATGATATAATGTTTGATTGGTTCACCGTTCCCTTGCTCCCTTTGACAAAATTTGTATCTCTCCATCAGGATACGTTTCTTTGGCCCAAAATATTTCTCTAGGGTGCTTACTGCTTTGTTGTTGGACTCCGTGTCTTCGATTTGAACAAAGATGCGTTGGCCTTCGGTGCTGAGGCAGTGGATAAGTATTGAATGGCGGCGAGCTGGTATTACATTGTCACCGTCTCATCCACTCGCCATGATGTACGTAGAAAACCTTTTTATCCATCTCGGCCATGGAATTGGAGAGTCCCTGGGTGTGGAGAGGAAAGGTGGGAGGGTAGGGAGGTTAATTTGATTCATCTTGATCGCCAAATTATGTTGTGTACGTAAACAAACAGACCAACTGAAATAGGAGTAAAGTAGCTTAACTGTGTCCTTTATAGCAATCCCCAAAATGGTGTCCCAAAATCAGCATGAACCAGCAAGTTTACAACAGCTGGGAAAGCTGCCACAAGTTTCTAATGCCGGCCTAGTGTCCTGTAACAAACAAATAAAATATGAACACAACAGTAGATGGTACACACTGGAGCCTCGGTGTGCCAGTGGTGGAGGGAGTAAATGTTTAAGCTGGTGGATGGGTGTCAATCAAGCGAGCTGTTTTGTCCTGGATAGTTTTGAGCTTCTTGAGTGTTGTTGGAGCTGACTCATCCAGGCAAGTGGAGAATAGTTCATCACATTCCTGACTTGTGCCTTGTAGGCTTTGGGGAGTCAGGATGTGAGTCACTCACCACAGAATACCCAACCTCTGATGTGCTCTTGTAGCCATACTATTTATGTGGCTCGTCCAGTTATGACCCCCAGGATTTTGATGGTGTGGGACTCGATAATGGTAATGCCATTGAATGTTGAGAGAAGTGGTTAAATTCTCTCTAGTTGGAAATGGTCATGTCTGTTGACAAGCCACAGCTGATCTGATATTTAGTAATGCGTTTGAGATGGTACCCCATTTATAGGATAGGTAACGCTTAAGCAAATATAGTGTTAAATAGATTTTATATATTACAATTTGTAGCAATGGGTGTTGAAATTAACATTAACTGTAAGACTTGAAATGAGAAGAGAAAAACATGAAGGGAAAATTGTCAAACAAAGCTGGAGTGCTTTTAATATTTTGGAGAAGGTGTAGAATAAATATTTACCACACAGAAGTAGAAGTTTAATATTAATCCGAAATAAATAAGTGAAAAATATCAAACAAAAAATGAAATTATTTTAAAAGCAATATTGAAGGAGAAAAAAGGAAAGAAAAATGTGCATTTATATAGCGCCTTTCATGACCACCTGATGTCCCAAAGCACTTTGCAGCCAATGAAATACTTTTTTGTTGAAGTGTAGTCATCATTGTAATGTCGGAAATAATTGGATAATAAATTGTTTTAGATAATAGGAAACAGACCATTGTAATTAATGCTAATAGGTTGATTCTAATTGGGCAGCTGCAGCCAACAAAGTCTCTCAGTCCTGATACTCTTGCTTTTCATATAATTTAGTAATGATTTCTTCGAAGATATTGCTCTTGCAGCACTTAAATGTTAGATGGCACCAACTTGTATAGGAATAAGATGGTTAAAGTTAATGGATAAAATTGCAAGAGCTCTCAGAGACTGCAAAGCGCAATTGAAATAGAATTTAATATTGATAAATTGAACATAATACTGGTACTAAAAGTAGCAAACATGATTAGTAAATGGACAGTATGTCAATAAATAAATGTAGTGAGTGGCAAGCTGCTCCAATGTAAGTGTTGTAGTACATAAGTGAAGGTATAGAAAATAAATCTGCAGCCTGTGCTGAGTTATTTAATGGCAGCACCTCAGCACATCAGCATTAGGATGGAGAATCACTATCCACTGTCCCCTGCACATGTTTCGATGTTTGGTGAGGAGAGAATTGGGTCCAGCTGTAATGGTCCTCAGGGTCAAATAGCCTGCTGGCTCTCATCACCAATGCTCACTTGGAAGTAAAGGCTACTTCAGCAAAGAACTGGAGGGCGACCAGTTCCTGTGGAACTATACCACAGCAACGAGTCAACACCTTCAGGAGAGGAGAAAATTGATGAGATACATAGAATATGGAGGTAATTTTGTGTGTCTGGTTACTATTCTCTACTCTATCTTTATGGAATTTGCAGAAACCTTGATCCATAAAGTAACAAAACAAGACAGTAAAGAATATCTGCGTTTGACAAAGCAAAAGAATTAAGACAGGATTGATGGTGAAACATGTGACAACCTTAATTCTGTGGTCGTTCAAGGATTTCTGTCGAATTGTTTTTAATTTCATGGAACACATGTTGAGATGAAAGTACAGCGTAGGGCACAAACCTGACCAGCATTTTCTCATCCTCTTGCAATTATTCAAAAAAAGTCTAAGGATCACCAGAGAGAGTTAAAGCTTGTCACTTGAAAATGTTTTGTAATGATTGTAACTAAAGCCTACATTCTTCAACCGGGTGTCATTATCATCTCACTAATGAAACTTCTTACTCAAAGGCCCGACAATTTCTGAACAGGAGACCCAGAAGTACGGGTTTCCCAGACGCCCTGCAGATTAACTGCAAGATGTCTTTCTAATTTTTTCAGCAGGTTTCCTGCCCAACAGCCAGCCAGCTTGTAGACTGACTGCCTGCCAGGTGGTAAAGCAGCCGGGAAGCAGGTGTTAGGTAAGAAGGAGATCGCGGGGAGCAGTGGGGTTGTCAGAGATTGGCGGAGTGTGAGCTGTGTGAAGAGGTAAGCTTGTTGGGCGACGAGGAAATATTCCTGCTCCTCCTGGCCCACAAGCAGTGCTGTATAGGCATTTACCTCATGGATCTGGCCCTTCGCGTCTCCTTTTACCTGCTGGGTTTCCTGATCCCCAGGAAACCAGGCCTCCGTGGGTTAAAAATAAAACTCCCGTTACAATGAAGGCACGCAGCCTCCTTAAAAGATTTTACTGACAGACCCGTCTCCTGAGAGCAGATTGGTTACCCAACTCCATTAAACCAGAAGTGGGCATGTTGGGCTCGGGTTTGAGATTTTACATTTTTTTTTTAATTCCCACTCACCCTCAACCTACCCATCCTCGGTGGTTAAATTTCTGCCAAAGCGTCTGAGAAGCCTGCTACAAAGGAAACATTCCGAGCTTTGTGAATCTGCTGTGGAAGTACCACAGCAGGATGTTAGGCAGAAGAGTGATGCCCTCTTTGGAATAGAGAGACGCAGAGCCCCAAATGGACCTGCTTATGCTGATCACTGAATGATGGAAAAACTTCAGTGATTTTAAAAGGTCAGGCAAGATAAGTTGAGTCATCCACACCTTCCAAAAATACGCATATCCACCACTTACAATGACCTCTCCCTCACTTTTTAATTAAAGTATTTGAATTGCTTATCAAAGCCCGTGAGTTACTGCACAATTCTTTATAATTCCAGCCTTCACCTGTAAGTGATCCTTCACTCTCATCCTTACATGTGTTCAGCCCACCACATGCCATGTAATTGTTTGCTGTATTCTCCTGTCAGCACAACCATTAAAGGCTGCACATTGAATTTTACTGCATGTCATAGAAACAATAATGAATGCTCACTTTTTTCATCATTTTTCCAGAAGATTAATCCATACTAGAGAGAGAGCTGAGAGAGAACAGGTCTGAATGATAGCGCTGTCTCTCAAGATAGCAGCGTAGTCACACCCTCCTGCTAATCCTTTCCACTGTTTGCACATGGAGCAGCACAAGTGGTGCAGCTTCCACAAGGTGCCATGCATTGTCCACCTCACACATTCCTGCCACTTGAGTAGTACCTAAAAGAAGCACATTCATCACACACTGGTACTAAGGGAACGCAAACATAGAAAATAGGTGCAGGAGTAGGCCATTCGGCCCTTCAAGCCTGCACCACCATTCAATATGATCATGGCTGATCATGCAACTTCAGTACCCTATTCCTACTTTCGCTCCATACCCCTTGATCCCTTTACCCGTAAGGGCCACATCTAACTCCCTTTTGAATATATCTAACGAACTGGCCTCAACAACTTTCTGTGGTAGAGAATTTCACAGATTCACAATTCTCTAAGTGAAGAAATTTCTCCTCATCTCGGTTCGAAATAGCTTACCCCTTATCCTTAGACTGTGACCCCGGTTCTGGACTTCCCTAACATCAGGAACATTCTTCCAGCATCTAACCTGTCCAATTCTGTCAGAATTTTATATGTTTCTATGAGATCCCCTCTCATTCTTCTAAATTCCAGTGAATATAAGCCTAGTCGATCCAATCTTTCTTCATATGTCAGTCCTGCCTTCCAGGGAATCAGTCTGGTGAACCTTCGCTGCACTCCCTCAATAGCAAGAATGTCCTTCCTCAGTTTAGGAGACCAAAACTACACACCATACTCAAGGTGTGGCCTCACCAAGGCCCTGTACAAATGCAGTAAGACCTCCCTGCTCCTAAACTCAAATCCTCTCGCTATGAAGGCCAACATGCCATTTGACTTCTTCACTGCCTGCTGTACCTGCTTGCCAACTTTCAATGACTAATGTACCATGACACCCAGGTCTCATTGCACCTCCCCTTTTCCTAATCTGTCACCATTCAGATAATATTCTGCCTTCCTGTTTTTGCCACCAAAGTGGGTAACCTCATATTTATCCACATTATACTGCATCTGCCATGCATCTGCCCACTCACCGAACCTGTCCAAGTCACCCTGCAGCCTCTTAGCATCCTCCTCACAGCTCACACTGCCACCAAGCTTAGTGTCATCTGCAAACTTGGAAATATTACATTCAATTCCTTCATCTAAATCATTAATGTATATTGTAAATAGCTGAGGTTCCAGCACTGAAACTTGCGGTACCCCACTAGTCACTGCCTGCCATTCTGAAAAGGACCCATTTATTCCTACTCTTTGCATCCTATCTGCCAACCAGTTCTCTATCCACGTCAATACATTTCCCCCAATACCATGTGCTTTAATTTGCACATTAATTTCTTGTGTAGGACCTTGTCAACAGCCTTTTGAAAGTCCAAATACACCACATCCACTGGTTCTCCCTTGTCCACTCTACTAGTTACATCCTCAAAAAATTCTAGAAGATTTGTCAAGCATGATTTCCCTTTCACAAATCCATGCTGACTTGGGCCGATCCTGTCACTGCTTTCCAAATGTGCTGCTATTGCATCTTTAATAGGTGCTAAGAATCTGGCAAGTTGGATTGTCCATACGTTGTTGATCGTGAAGTCGTTGTGCATGCGGACACTGTCTTTGGGAATGTTTGAAAGTTGCTTTCTTGAGGTGCAAGCGTGGGAACTTTGTGAGTTATTAAACATGGAGAAGGGAATGCAGACAAGGGAATAATTATGGCAAAGCAGGGGGAGCGGGGGGGAAGATATAGACATGACTGTCGTTACAATGACACATTGTTGAAGTCAAGCAAGGGACTCTCTTTCAGAGAGTTGCATGAATGTCTCTTGCAGTCAGCAATGGGTGGTCCTTTGTAACCTATTCAGGCTGCGGGGCTGCAGCTCTTGATGATCTCCCTACTACTCTTGTGGGGTGGTTTGGGACGTATGCCTCCTCCAGGTTGCTGATGATGAAACCTCTTTGTAAGGCAAAGCCCCACAGCAAATGTGACATAACGTCAGCATGTTATTACTATCTCATTTGCTTGGGCCTGCGTTTGAAATGTGTGGCTGCTTCCTCGGTCACCAGAAATAGTGGGAGGAAATAGAACTGACGCTAAAGTGGGTGGAGGACTGATGGAACAGAACCCCTGTCCATTTTCCAGTTCCAACAATCCAATTTATAATGGCACAACAGGTGGCCAGGAGTGGAGCAGAACCCAGGTTGGACTTTGGTTTTGCAATGCATCCTACCAATGTGCATCATTTTCAAATCCTATACATCACAGTATAGTAAGACTAGATCCAAACATTTTTAAATGTTCAGTATCACTAATTAAATGCTTTGTTTGCAAGAGCAGGCACATCATTTTCCCCATGGGCAAGAGAGGACACCAGAAATGAAAACTAGAATTTTATAAATTGCAGTATGTCCAAAAATTCAGCATGTCATAGATGGGGGCATCTGTAGATAGGAGAATCCCATTCATAAATTTCAAGGACTTCTACTCAATGGATGTTCAGCCTGTCTGTAACCAGTTATGTGAATACCCACTTGCCTGGCAACCACCATGACAGTCCATCATGCCCTATTAATTGCTGATACCTTCCAAATCAAGGGTTGAATCCTCGGAGACCAGGGATACTTTCTACATCCTTAGCTCATGACCTCTGTGCAGCATTGAAGTACAAACATAATGTGGCTTCATCAGATCCATTGTCAAGCACACTGAAGCAGTGATTCCTGTGCTCGGCAAGGTTAGGGAGTGCTGTTAAATTCAATCCAGCCAAAGTTTGCAGGATAACCATGGTCTGCTGCAGTCTCCATAACTTTACAAATCAAAGAGGTATGTACGTGGAACAACCCGTGCCATGACCTGTATTGAGCAGTAAGAAGACATCACTGGAGGGCCTTCAAACCCAGAGCTGTCGCAAAAGTCCTTTCTGATGTTTACTACAGTGTATTTTGTAATTTTGAAAGCAAAATCGTAAATAGGTTCCAAAGGAACGTGCTTATAATTTCATTAAAAATAACAATTTGAAGAAATCTCACTATATTTATGATGTCATTGACATGTAGGAGCCAGAGGAAATCTTCCTGCAGTGTGATTCTAATTTAATGGTCAACGGTTGTAATACTCTGAACTAAATATGTGAAAAGTTGAAACTTTTGCGCAGATAGAAGCAACGCAGGCTTTGAATTTCACGGATGGGTATCAACAAAGATACCAGTAATGCTGCTGACTTCTGCTACCACTCAACTTAATGTCTTACTTGCTGCTGATGCTGCATATTAGTAGAATATTGCATTGTAATCTGGTGATTCAAATAGACAGAGAAAAAAAGACAGTGAAATGCTTCAAATGGCTTCTTGTATACATCGGGGCAGTGTCTTGTTACTGCGCTGTTAATTAACGTGATATGATGCAGAATTGATCCAGCATATGGATGTGGTAATGGAATTAGGGCACAGCTGCTTTTAGATTAATCATATGTGCAGTGTACCATCTCAGCGTTATTATCAACTGCAAAGGCTTCCCACTTCAATTACAGGGCCTAATTTTGTAACGGTCCTAGATTTTAGTATTGTTCAAGACAGACTTCGACACATAGCAAAAATGGATTTTGTAATAATTTCTGTTATGTACCAGTCACTAAAATCCATTTTCTTTACAGCTTTTTTTTGCCAGGGATTGAATTTGTTAGATTCTGGCAGAACTTTTTTTTGATATTAATTCTCAACATGAGGGAGTCACTGGCAAGGCTGATATTTATTGGCTATCCGTAGTTCCTTTGAGGTTTGATACAACTGAGTGGCTTGCGGAGCCACTTCAGAGGTCAAATACATTAGTGATTGTGATTGTGATTAGAGCAGATAAACAAAAGCTTGATCAAAGAGGCAGGTTTAAGGAGCATCTTAAAGGAGGAAAGAAAGGTAGAGACGTGGAGAGGTTTAGTTAGTGAATACCAGAGCTTAAGGCCCAGGCAGCTGAAGGCATGGCCACCAATGGTTGAGCAGTTATAATCAAGGATGCTCAAGAGGGCAGAATTTGAGGAATGCAGATATCTCGGGGTGGGGGTTGTGAGGCTCAAGGAGATTACAGAGATAGGGAGGGGGTGAGGCCATGGAGGGATTTGTAAACCAGGATGATAATTTTGAAAGCAAGGCATTGTTTAACACTGTGTAGGGGTTATGTTACTGGACTATTCCAAAGGCCTGGACTAATAATTCAGAGGTACTCAGTAAGATAAATGGGACTCAAGGCGGATAAATCCCCTGGACCTGATGGCTTGCATCCTAGAGTCTTAAGGAAGAGTGGATGCATTGCTTGTAATTTACCAAAATGCCCTCGATTCTGGGGAGGTCCCAGCAGATTGGAAAACTGCAAATGTAACGCCCCATTTAAAAAAGGAGGCAGACAAAAAGCAGGAAACTATGGACCAGTTAGCCTAACATCTGTGGTTGGGAAAATGTTGGAGTCTATTATTATAGAAGCAGTAGCAGGACATTTGGAAAAGCATAATTCAGTCAGGCCGAGCCAGCATGGATTTATGAAGGGGAAGTTATGTTTGACAAATTTGCTGAAAATCATTGAGGATGTAACGAATATGGTGAATAAAGGGAAATCAGTGGATGTGGTGCATTTGGACGTCCAGAAGGCATTTGACAAGGTGCCACGTAAAAGGTTATTGCACAAGATAAAGTTTCACGGGGTTGGGGGTAATATAATAGCATGGATAGAGGATTGGCTAACTAACAGAAAATAGAGAGTCGGGATAAATGTTTCATTCTTGGGTTGGCAATCAATAACTAATGGGGTGCTGCAGGGATCAGTGCTGGGACCTCAATTATTTACAATCTATATTAATGACTTGGATGAAGGGACTGAGTGTAACATAGCCAATTTTGCTGACGATACAAAGATGGGAGGAAAAGCAATGTGTGACGAGGACACAAAAAACCTGCAAAAGGACATAGACAGGCTAAATGAGTGGGCAAAAATTTGGCAGACAGAGTATAATGCTGGAAAGTGTGAGGTTATGTACTTTGGCAGAAAAAAATCGAAGAGCAATTTACTTTTTAAATGGAGAAAAATTGCAAAGTGCTGCAGTACAGCGGGACCGGGGGGTCCTGGTGCATGAAACACAAAAAGTTAGTATGTAGGTACAGCAAGTGATCAGGAAGGCCAATGGAATCTTGGCCTTTATTGACAGGGGATGGAGTATAAAAGCAGGGAAGTCTTGCTACAGTTATACAGGGTATTGGTGAGGCCACACCTAGAATACTGCGTACAGTTTTGGTTTCCATATTTAAGAAAGGATGTACTTGCTTTGGAGGCAGTTCAAAGAAGGTTCATTGGGTTGATTCTGGAGGTGAGGGGGTTGACTTATGAGGAAAGATTGAGAAGGTTGGGCCTCTACTCATTGTTGGAATTCAGAAGAATGAGAGGTGATCTTATCGAAATGTATGGATTATGAGGAGGCTTGACAAAGTGGATGCAGAGAGATTGTTTCCACTGATAGGGAAGACTAAAATTAGGGAGCATAATCTTAGAATAAGAGGCCGCCCATTTAAAAGTGAGACGAGGAGGAATTTCTTCTCTTAAAGGGTTGTAATCTGTGGAATTCGCTGCCTCAGAGAGCTGTGGAAGCTGGGTCATTGAATAAATTTAAGACAGAGATAGACAGTTTCTTAACTGATAAGGGAATAAGGGGCTATGCAGAGCGGGCAGAGAAGTGGACCTGAGTCCATGATTGGATCAGCCATGATCGTATTAAATGGTGGAGCAGGCTCGAGGGGCCTTATGGCCTACTCCTGCTTCTATTTCTTATGTTCTTATGCTGTAATATTTTAGAACATTTTTAAGCAATGGGAAGGGGATCTGTGATTGCATTATAGTCTCAAACTTAAATGGCATATTCACTTTTTGCACTTCACGTGTAGCCTGCACCTTTCCCAGTTAGGTTGCGTAGTGACAGGTTGGTGCTTGTCGGAGACCGAGAACAATAGAGACAGCTCCTGCCCTGAAGCCACATGTCTCAAGCTTACTGATCACAAAGCACAAAGCCAAGAAGGGTCAAATAACCAGATCAACCCATCTTCTCGGAGGAAAAAACAGGTTGTAAAAACTACAGTGGGGTCCTAAGAAATGAAATAATAATGTAATAATTTATAAAATGAATATAATTATTTTCTAACAAATCGGCAATAAGTAGGCACATCGCCATCAAAAAGATATTTGACATTCTGTGATTGGATTAGGAGAGGAGACTGGATGGTACAGTGCTTCAGAACAGTATTCTATCACATCTAAGACCTGCATTCAAATTTAGTCCAAAGACTGAAAGCTGTATCTTTTGTCTTTCATCACTGTGGATGAAAGCTGGGCAATCTGGACAGTGTTGATAGAGGTAGCATTATTTCATTTCCCAATGGAAAGATGTCAATAACAGAAAACTTGCACTGAATATGCAACTAACTGCTGCAATTTAAAAAATCTTGTACAGGAGTGTTTTAAACAGAAATGATGGGAAATGGATAATTCGCACTTGTGTAGCTGGAGGGAACATTCTTCTGAACACTGAAATTACGATGCATCACTTCTAATATAATATTGTAAATAATGCACTGGTATTATTAAAGTGCAAAGTAGAATCCTACCTAATCTCCCACATATTTCTCCTTCATCTGGATGATAAGTGGGTGTATAAGGACGATAATTGTAAAAGTACACATCAGGATAGCCATGAAAGACCAATAAATCAGTCTGAACTACACGTGGGAGTATAATATCAATTAATTCTCTTATAGACTACATTAGGGGATTGTGTTCATTGTTGTATCATTATTTTATCTGGGACATCAGATATACAAATCGATTTTTCACTTATTTCCCCAAACTCTAAAATGAATTTATGATATAAAAATTCATCAAAACAGGAATTGAGGAGAGATAGGCTCTATTGCAAATGTATGGAAACTGAGAGGGATATAAAAATCGGTTGAGGATAACTAAAACGAGTATTAGAACGAGTAAGAGGATAATAAAAAGTTGATCTGTATTAAACAGCAAAATTCCTCCCAAGGAATGTTTTACTTTGTTTTATACACAAAATAGATAGTTTAAAGGTGAAATTAGTTGGATGTAGTGTTGACGATTAAGAAGTAACAGTTAAATTCATTTACCACAGATAAATATTGAAGACTGCAGACAAATTCCAGATCGAATCATTTTGGCTCAGGACATTGTAATGCATGGAGATGTCAACATAGTGAGCAGTAGGAAGAAATTCTATTTAATGTCTACATGTCATTCTGGATCAGAAAAAATGCTCACTAAAATCTTCCAAGAAAATCAGAGAGAAAACTTATGAGGTTATGATAAAACATTATTAGGAAGTGCATGGGCAAAACTCGTGCTCCGCACGAGCACGTACAAAGAGCACACACGCCTGTGGGTACCCGCAAGTTCTGGGTTGAGGTGTGCAAAGCACATGTGCCTAAACCTGGCACAAAAAATCTCTTGACAGATCACACGCATGCGAAGGAAAAGGGCCTCCGTGGACGGTGAGTTGGGCTATTTGGCCAATGCCTGCCCAGCACATGTCCTTCAAATTCTTACACTGGTAAATGTCAGAGTTTGAAAAAAATAGAAAAATAAAATGTTATCACTTAAGTTTATTTTTAGCCCTGTTAAAACATATAAACATTTTATTTAAAAAAAATACATTTTTGTATAAAATATCTAATTAAATTGCATTCAGGGGAGTCAAAGCATTATGGGGACTGGGCAGGAACGTGGAGTTGAGGCCAAGATCAGATCAGCTATGATATTGAATGGCGGAGCAGGCTCGAGGGGCCAAATGGACTCCTGCTCCTATTTCTTATGTTCTTATGTTCAATTTAAAATATGTAATGTATTTTTTTTAATTTATTTTCATTGTTTATGTGTTTTGGGGGATATTTCCATTCATACTTATAGCAGCTCCATACATACAGAGCTCACAAAAGTATGAATGGGGATGCCCCAACTCTGATAGGTTAGGCCGGCCCACGAGATTCCAGAGATCCGTACGAAACCCTTACGACCTGGGATATGTGAGCCCCTA
Source organism: Pristiophorus japonicus (assembly GCF_044704955.1). Taxonomy (NCBI): domain Eukaryota; kingdom Metazoa; phylum Chordata; class Chondrichthyes; family Pristiophoridae; genus Pristiophorus; species Pristiophorus japonicus. Next base: position 92,728,680 of record NC_091993.1, on the reverse strand, counting down.
AGCTGGCCTTTGCGTAGAGCCCCAGGACCACAAGTCCCCGAACCTCCAAGACCACCAGGTACTTTCGCAGAATTGTTTATGGTCGGAGGCATTCGCTCACTTGAAACCTCCGACCACAATTTCTGTGCCATAAAGGGCTGTTGTACCTTGAGGACTGAAAGAAAGAAAATGCAATTCTGATACTCGAAGAAGGAGTGAGACATGATCATAAACACGTTCTAATATTGGTAGTGGGAAAACAGCTCGAGCATTAAACAAAATACCTGTGCTACAGAACTTCAGCCAAGATTGTCACCATTGGTTTTTGAAGCAATGGGTCACATCCCACTAATATACTGGAAGTCCTTAAATAAGTGAATGCATTTTGAATAGCCAGCAAATGTAGTTTACTTGGATTTTCAGAAGTCGCATAAGAGAATTCTCACATATAGAACATTAAAATGGATGAGGATTCACTGAGGAGAAATTAGCATAATGATTGACATCCCCTAGCAAAAGTGAGAAAGCAACAAGATTTTGCTGTGTGTTCATCAAGATGAGGGATAGTGTAGGTGTCAGGCAGCCAGTGTCCATATTAAGTGCTCCCAGCCATAGTACATTTAGATAAACACCGTCTACTCTGTATCAACAGTGTGACTCAGTAATCACAAAAGATAACCGACTACACCAATGTTGCATTTACCATTTTCCCGCACGACTCATCTTTTTATATATGGTACGTACCTTTAAGGAAACAGCAGCATAAAGTTCTATTAAAAATAGGATTGAACGTTATATTGGGCTGGATTTTCTGCAGGTTTGCGACCGGGTTTTCACCGCGATTTGACCTTCCGCAGCGAAAACCCGGTCACAAAGCCCGGGCGGGATCCTCGGGTACTTGTTTGCGGCAGGGGAGAGGTGCACCGACGTGCAACGACTTCGATTGCATTTGCAATCGGGTTTTCGGCACTCTCTCGACCATGCCCAGAATAGCGACAGGTGAAACGTGTCGATGCAGCCCTGCCAACAGCGGTAAGTACGAAAACCTGCAAAAAAGGTAAGTTAAAGTTTAAAAAATTTTTTTTTGCAGCGATGAATTAGTTCACGTTCTTCTAAATGTTTCTGGAATGTGGTTTGGCATTCCCCCCCGACCCCCGCAAGGCCTCTCTTGCAGCGCTCCCGGCCCCAGACTAAAGTTGCCAAAACTCGCGTTTTGCGCCGCGAATGCTTGTGCAACGCCTCCCTTACCAATGCGTCCCTGTTGCAGACATAAAGGCCGAAAGTTTGGCTAAAAACGATAGCACAGTGAAAACGGTAATTTTCATGTATTGCTACCGTTTTCACCGAAAAACCCTGAAAGTCGAAAAGTGCTCTGTTTGATATATAATGAAGTCATGGACTGGGATATACAGGGCATAATGTCCCAAAGTTTGCAGATGACGTAAAACTTGTAAATACAGCAAATAGTGAGGAGGATAATAATAAACTTGAGCAGGATATCGACTGGTGAAATGGGCAGACACTTCGCAGATGCAATTTAGTGAATAGAAGTGTGAAGTGATGCATTTTGGTCAGAAGAATGAGGAGAGGCAATATAAACTAAATGGTGCTAATTTAAAGGGGGCACTAGAACAGAGAGACCTGGGGGTGTACATACACAAATCTTTGAAGGTGGCAGGACAATTTGAGAAGGCTGTTAAAAATGCATGTCGGGATCCTTGGCTTTATAAACAGGAGCAAAGGTTAGGCCCCAGCTGGAGTAGTGTGTCTAATCCTGGTCACCACACATCAAGAACGATGTCAAAGCCTTGGCGAGGGTGCAGAGGAGATTTACAGGAATGATACCAGGGATGCGGGACCTCAGTTACGTGGAGAGACTAGAGAAGCTGGGGTTGTTGTCCTTAGAGCAGAGAAGGTTAAGGAGAGATTTAATAGAGGTGTTCAAAATCAAAAAGGGATTTAGTAGAGTAAATAAGGAGAAACTGTTTCTAGTGGTAGAAGGTTGGTAATCAGAGGACGTGGTAAGTGGCAAAAAAACTGAAGGCAAGATGAGGAGAATTTTTTTTACACAGCGGAATGTTAGGATCTGAAAGGCACTGCCTAAAAGCATGGTACAAGCAGATTCAATAATAATTTACAAAAGTGTCAGCTGTGACTCAGTGGGTAGCACTCTTGCCTCTGAGTCAGAAGGTTGCGAGTTCAAGTCCCACTTCAGAGACTGGAGCACAAAAATCTAGGCTGACACTCCAGTGCAGTGCTGAGGGAGTTCTGCACTGTCAGAGGTGCTATCTTTTGGCTGAAACATTAAATCGAGGCCCCGTGTCCTGAACAATATTTATCCCTCAATCAACATAACAAAAACAGATTATCTGGTCATTATCATATTGCTGGTTGTGGGAGTTTGCTGTGAGCAAATTTACTGCCATGTTTTCTACACTACGACAGTGGCCACACTCCAAAAGTACTTTGTTGACTGTAAAGCGCTTTGAGACGTCCGGTGGTCATGAAAGGCGCTATATAATTGCAAATCTTTTTTTTCTTTCAAACGAGAATTAGACAAATACTTGAAAGAAACAAATTTACAGGCTCAGGGTAAAGGGCAGGTGAATGGGACAAATTGGATAGCTTTTTTAAAAAGCCAGCACAGGCATAATGGGCTAAATGGCCTTCCTTTGTGCTGTATCATTCTATGTAAGGATAGACACAGAAGATCAAATACTCAGTGACACACTATGATTTCTACTATTGGGACCAGGAGAACAGCATCAGTGGAATGCAATTTTTCAGAATTGAACAATATCGACTGTAATGTTTGATGTCCTGGTGCTGTCATTTGATTACCCTTGGAGATCAAGGAGGCAATTTGTACTTTTATCTTGAAAGTTTTCCCCATGGTTATTCATATTCCTGAGTTGTTGGAATTATTTATAGTGGAAGCTGCTTCTAGTCCATTCAAAGGTGCAAATTTTCTGGCTCAGGTGTCTGCTCGTCATTCCATTGAGGGTAAAATTTAACTTCGGCGGTGGAGGGGGAAGGGGTACAAAATGGGCAGTAGCAGATCGGACATCGGTTATACACCCAACCCAATTTTCCTTTTAGGTCGATGGAAAGTGAACTCAGGTGGGGTGTGTAACAGATGGATAATCCATTAGCACCCATTTTGAACCCCCACCAGTTGAATTTTTCTAGATATCTCTTCTGATCTTATAACATCCCGGTGTGAAGACCTGTATAGCCCTGTTATTTTGGAGTTCCTTTCTCACAGTCATTATATAACCTATATTTACCAATTCATACTTAGCATCGTGCAACTACTGAACCTATAATCAAAGCATAAGCCATGATCCAATGGAATATTTAAACATCTAAATATTCCAGTGTGTGCTATTTCTGGATTCTTATGCTTTCTGTGAATCACAGTTAGATTTGTTTGGAAGATCCCTAAGCAACACTAAAGTTATTGTAAGTATATTTATGTTTTTCCATTCTAAATCTATGCAGTGTTGCCTCAAATATTTCAGTTACAATGAATGGAGAATGTTTCAGTCTATAATGAACGTAGTTATACAGTCAGCTTTTGCTGCGGCAGAGCATTGAACAACGTCTGCCATTAATTAGACTTGCCCTTGCATGTTTAGGTTTTTCAAATTTCCAAGTAGCAAGTTACTGGAAGTTTGAGCTGATAACCTCGCAGTGAGAGGAACTGGGAATCTGGGACCTGACTGAACAGGGAAAGCAACTGTGTATCTCCTTAATCAATCAGATTGAAGGATTGTGAAATAAACAGAGCAAGGACGGAGAAGGAAATGTAAATTCGAGTGGGTGAATTCAATGTCAAATCAGGCACAGAAAGAGAGGAAAAGAAAGATTGGTTTAAGACAGAAAAAAATGACAGAAAGGAAAAGTAAAATAACATTTTCTTTTACATTTTACATTTTTAAAATCTCCCAACAACAATTAAAACCTGAAGGAATGAAACTCCATACTCATAATAGTTAATGTTCAGCGCAGTGCAGTAATTAACACTTATCACGGCATTAAGTCTTGAAATGACAAGACTTAACTTTCTGTGGCGAGTTCAGTTCGTACCTACTGTGCAAATACAGCAACTTCACACCGTTCAATGCATTTCAATGGTGAGCCAGCAGTGAAATGCTGTTTTTGTGAAGCTAGTAGTGAGCGGCGCATGTCTGTCAGCAACTTCTGTATTTTTTAGTTTAACCACGCGTCTGTCCCTCATCTGAAGTTGCTGTACCATTTGCGCATAAATAACGGCAAGTGCCATCGTTATTTTGACACTTTAGGGGTAGGAAATGCATCCACTATTAGGGCCAGAGGAGGTTTAAACAGTGGAGGGTGGAGATTGGGGGAGAGAAGAGTAAAGGATGGCAGCAGATGCTCATGGGGATATTTGTTCAGGAAGAGCTCCATAAGGAGCTGCTATCCCGGCCATCACAAACACAACATGACACAGTCCTAACCTGACCCCGCCACACAGCACTGCCCCCCGGTCATCAAAATCCACGGCGTGGCCTTGGACAACTTGGACTATTTCTCATACCTCATGAGCCTACTATCAGCAAAGGCAAACATCGATGACTATGTCCAACACCACCTCCAGTGTGTCAGCATAGCCTTCGGTCGCCTGAGGAAGAGAGTGTTTGAAGACCAGGACCTCAAATCTGGCACCAAGCTTATGGTCTACAGGGCAGTAGTGATACCCGCCCTCCTTTATGGCTCAGAGACATGGACCATATACAGTAGACACCTCAAAGCGCTGGAGAAATACCACCAGCGCTGCCTCCGCAAGATCCTGCAAATCCACTGGGAGGATAGACGCACCAACATCGGTGTTCTTGCTCAGGCCAGCATTGAAGCACTGACCACACTCGACCAGCACCATCCGTATGCCCGACACGAGACTTCCAAAGCAAGCACTCTATTAGGAACTCCTACATGGCAAGCGAGCCCCTAGTGGGCAGAGGAAACATTTCAAGGACACCCTCAAAGCCTCCTTGATTAAGTGCAATATCCCCACTGGCACCTGGGAATCCCTGGCCCGAGACCATCCTAAGTGAAGGAAGAGCATCCAGGAGGGCGTTGAGCACCTCGATTCTTGTCGCCGAGAGCATGCAGAAAACAAGCGCAGACAGCAGAAGGAGCGTGTGGCAAATCGGACTCCCCAACCACCCTTTCCTTCAACCACTGTCTGTCCACCTGTGACAGAGACTGTAATTCCCATTTAGAGTGGAAGCAAGTCTTCCTTGATTTCGATGGACTGCCTATGATGATGATGGCGATATTTTGACAGGAATATCTGGGGCATTATATGCAGTTGTGTGTATGCATTGATGCAATCTCTAAGTTGAAATGTTTTTCAGTTCATCACATCACAAGCCCATATGGTTTGAATGGATTGGGTACTGTACAGCAGAAGATTATAATGTAATTGAATATATGGTGGAACATGATTATTGGAACAGATTTATTTGTTAACCAAATTTATAGGATGAAATTGGCCGAATCTAGAATCTAGAATGGTATATATAGTCAGCTCTAAAAATAAGAAAACTTTAAAAAAGTGCACTAAGTAAGGAATTAAAGTTACTTTAATTATGTTAAAGAATATGAAAGTCTTGCATATACTATTTTCATGCATGCACTAAATCATTTACTAATGGCTTAACATCTTTGCTAAATTGGCAGAGAAATGTCATAGAAATGAATCTGGATTATGCCCATTAACATTGGCCACAGTCATTTCCAGACTTAAACGTGCAAACCAAGAAAAGAGGTTTGCAGTAATAATCCAAATGAATGGCCAAAATGACAAGCAATGATCATTGGGAAATAATGAGATGTGAAATAAACTTGATGTGTAGACTAGAGGTCAAAAGACCAAATTCATAGGAAAGGAACTGTTAATCATAATTTAGGCTAACATTTCAAATCTGTAAAGGTGCAGCAGCTTAGATCACAATTCTTACACACAACTAACTCTCCAAAGACATTTATGGAAAGGAATAGGATTAGGATTAGGATTGATGGTTTGGTAACGTACAGAATAAAGTAAATTGTAATTGACAGACTGAAGAAAAGTTGTTTCTAAATGAGAAGGATGATAACACGGCAGTTTTGATGTCCTTTTTGCAATCCTTTGATCACACCATACAGTCTTTGATCACTGTGTTTGGTCACTGCTGCAACTCATCAATTCCCAGCAAAGCTGGCAGCTATGCTTCAAAATGTGGGATGTGCGAAGCTTGCTGAGGGACAAATACAGCTACAATTATAACTGCAGTAAGAATTACATGGGTGAATACCTAGTGAGCTAAGATTACAACCTGTCTGCTATTTTGCCAGACAATCTGCTCTTAATTGGGTTGTCCATTTTTTTGAACATTTTCTGAGCCACACACTTGTACGCTCCATCATTGCAGAAAGGCTTAATGTTCCCTCTGTGAAATCCCATTAATTCTGTTCACTTTCCAGCGAGCCAGCGTTGTCAACAAACTCTGCAGCCAGTCATTACACTGTGACCTGATTCCGCAGCCAGATTAGGATGGTTTCCTTTCTTAAAAAGAGCTGCTCAGGCACAGCCGCCTAATTTTTCTGACATGTGCAGTTTAGACCAAAAGTTTCAAAGAAGACTTTGAAACAGACTCAAATTGAAGTGTGCTGTCTCCATGAAATTTTCTGACTGCAGCCCATTGCTTAGTTCCAGGTGCAGATTTGAATGAGTGCAGGGAGCACACTGATAGTGGAAGTGGGCAATTGTTTGCAAGTGAAATTTAAAGAGATGGGGAAAGAGAGTGTGAAAGTAGGGTGCCAAAAATTTTCAAAGCCTTTGGAAAGACTCAAAAGGCATCCAACTCTTTAGTAGCCTTTGCCAAGGTTGAAGGGATGGAGGACAAAGAAGCACCAGATAAACGTGAACTGAAAGGAAAGCCAAAATGCCGAGCAGATTGCAGGCAAGTGACTCTGCAGCCCTGCACCTGGCACTCTGTTTGATGGCTGCTGAAGTGGAGGTGCTGACACAAAGTTGGTGGAGATCCAGATCATCCTGATGTACAGTTGTAAATTGGCCAGACCAGATCAAAAATGCCAGGCTCCTTAACCTACTGCCTTCCTAAAGCAACAACATTATAAAGCCGCCGGTTTCCTCCCTCATGATTAGTTGGCTGAAACGGAATCAAGCCTGAAGGAAGTTTCGCATGGACCTACTTTTGTAGAGATTAAGGTGACCATATTTTCTAAACCAAATCTGGGGACACGCGGAGTGGGTGCGCTGAAAAGTAGCCAGGATGGAAAATGTCGGTTGCGCGGTGAAGTGAGGCAAAATATTTGCAGCAGCCTATATTTATACAGCTGCACACGTACACTACAAAACAAATGTGCATATAATTACAAAGGATGCGACGTTATACTATTGAAGCCCATTCAGACACCTGCCCCCCACCCCAGTGACCAAGATCACACCTGACCCCTCCCCACATGAATGAAGTCACACCTGTCCCCTGCCTCCCAGTGACTGAAGTCATACCTGACCCCTCCCTCCCAGTAACTGAGGTCATACCTGACCCCTGCCACCCAGTGACTGAGGTCATATCTGACCCGTCCATAATGTATAGGATTAGGCTCCCTGCCCCCGGTGACTGGGCTCTCCTCTCCTTCACCTCCTCCAGTTGCTGTGCTCCCAGACCCTCCCAGTACTAACAATCCAACAGCAAGAGCCCAGTTGGACACTCAGAAACAACAACCAGCACATGCGCAGAAAGACCGCCCAGTTACACATGTGCAGTGAATTTCTCTGGCCTTTGTATATATTGTTGTTTAATTTAGCCTTCGAGCCATAAACTGACATCTCAAGGGGTACACTCACTACCCAGAGGTACACTTCGGGGACGAGTTTCATGAACCGGGGACCCTGGTGGGAACATGGTTTGTTTGGGGACACAGCACCTCATCCGGGACTGTCCCCAGAAAACAGGGATGTATGGTCACCCTAGTACAGGTAGAATTCATTCCATGCTTGATTCAACAGCCTTACTTAAACAGACCTCAAGAGAGACAGTATACAGACAGAAATCCTGTGCTAAACAGTTGTAGGGAGATCTGAGATGAAGGATGAGATGCATCGTTAATGCTGTGTACTGAGATTTAAATATTTTAGTTGGTCTATGTTTTGCCTGATCTAACAATGCTTAACATAGTTTGTCATAGCTCAGAGAAAAATCTTGCATGTCATGCCACCCTTCATGATTGTCAGAATATCAAAAGGAACTGTATGTTTTATTATTAATGATTTTGAATATAGCTTGAAGTTTACACAAACCATTAAGGATGTCCTACAAGTCACTGTAACTAAGTGAATACTTCTCACTCTGAACTCCAAAACTTCGTTTAAAATGTATTACATTAAAAGTCATTTTTTAATGTTACTGTGAAGTGCATGCCATATCACTATAGTTAAATGTGTATATATATTAATGATTAGGTGCTCGTAACATCCTACACATATCAATAAGTAAACAGTGAAATGTGAAGAAATACAGCAAATGCATTAAATGCATTTCAGTGGGCTGAATATTCTGATAAGTGCTGGTTACATGCAAATACCTGCCGACAGCACAAGACCTCGCAAAGTTTACTTTGAAACATTTATTTAAACATTGGTGCTGATTTTGCGGGCAGCACAGTTGAATGTTCATTGCACTTACACTTGCCCACAGACTTTCTACGGACTTTTACATTGCGACTTGCAGTAATTAGAAAGCCAAAACAACGCGACGCCCTCTACAGGGCATCTGGGACCTTGTGAACAGGGAAAGCAATGGCCTGAATCCTCAACCAATCCGATTGAAAAATCCTTACTGAGACATGCAGGCCAGACTTGATGGTGCGAGTTTAGAGGCGAGTCCGCTGTCAAAATGGCTTTGATTGACAGCGGGGCGGTATCCCGCTCTGAACCCACCTCCTTGTGAATTTCCAAAATGCCGGCTCTGCCTGCGGATTGCAGACCCAGCACTAAGTGACCTGTCAGGAAATTGTGCTTGTTCAAAAGCTGCTAAAAGCTATTTAAGCAGCATTTACCAGGTCCAAGTTTTTAACGAGGTTCCTGTCCCTCGGGTATCACATCAGGTAAGTGTGTCGGGTTCTCAACAAATCTCGATTGGTTTGACTAGTTGACAGCTGCAGGAGTGGAGAAAAGCTACCGTTTCACAACTGTTCAATTTCCAATCAGAGAATCTGGAGCCTTCAGGATTTGGAATACACTTTTCAGCTTTATGGAGGTTTGCAGTGAACTCTCTATCCAGTGTCACCTCCTTGGAGCAACCTCACTCACCATTGTCCGATCACATCTGTCATCTCAAGTTTACCTGCCATCTATTTCATCAGCAATGGTGGCCTTGAAAAAAATCTCACCTTGGTCCTCAGAATCCCACCGCGATCAACCCCAACACCAACATCATCAGGCACGCCAGCAGTACCAACAACACCAACCTTCTCTGCAATTAACTGATGCTGCACAGGACACAGGGCATCAGCACATGACCAAATTGCTGCCCAGGACACCAGGGATCGCCTCACCATGGCCAGATTTACTTCACTTGACTCTGTACAGCATGGTTGGCACCACCCCACACCAACACCATAAAGCATCCTTACACTGCCTAAGCCATTCATTTCACAGTCATCACCATGGGGGTGGGGGGAGGGAGTATCCTTATGTCTCATCATTCACTGCAACTCACTAAGTCACTTCTAATGATGCACACAGATCTGTTCAAGAAGGCAAAATGTTGAAAATATAGATTTCAATGCTTGACAACACATTAACAAACTTTACATCAGCATTAGTGATAACACCCAAGTACCTACCCTTGTGTGTTGTTAGTTGGTATGATTGGACAAGGGTGAGTTTGCGGGGTGGCAAGTGAGATGGAGATGTGATAATGTAGATAGAGAGAGCAGGACGGGTGGAGGTAAGTGGTAAGTTGGTGTGAGTAAGGATGTGCTGGAGTAAGGTCGGAAAGGTTGAGTGATGGGGATTTGATGAGTGGCACAGCAGGATGAGGTTGAGTGTGGCTTTGCAGTAACATTTTGTGATCCACTGAGATCATTGAAAAGTTTGCACATCTGCAGCCATGTCCTCTTGATGACATCCCTGCTTGTGCACTCCTCTGCAATGTGCAACCAGGCTGTGATGGTATCCCGAGGAGGTCTTTTCCACCCATTGGAAGGGAAGAGAACCTCCCTGCATGCTGTGACTCCCTCCATAAGCATCTGGAATGAGTCATGGGAGAGCCTGGGTGCAGCAGTGCACCTTTGTGCAGTGATTGTCAGTGTTTGCAGCACCTCAATGCTGCAGGGCACTTTCAGAAGAACTGTCAAAATGTATGTGGGCATGGCCCCTTTAAGGAATCCGGCCTGTAATGTCTGTAAGCTTGTAATGTTTGTAGCGCCACACTGTGGATGTGGACGTATTGTGTACTGCAAGTGCAGGGTTAATAATAAACAGAACTGGCAGATTTCCGGAGACTTCCGAGAGAGCTGCCTGCCATGTTAGGAAGCTGTGTATGCTGTGCTCTGTGGCGATTGAGATGGGATTTTTCGGATGATTTAAAGCTTACATTTTGTTGGTGAAGGATTCAGCCAGCCGACAGAGAGACTTTGGAAGTTTCTGTCTTTGGAAAAAACTACAAAATCCAAGGTAAAATACAGTACACGGTGTGAACAGCGAGAGATTAAAATGGCAGGTGTATTGGGATATTTGGGTGAATATAGACACATCCGGGAACGTTTTAAAGCATATGTGGATCGGCTAGAAATGTATTTCATTGCACATAACATAATTGAAGTTCCAGACAATGCAGTCCAGAACCGGGCTGTGTTGGAACGTAAGAAAGTGTCTTCTTATCGGAGGTAGGTCCGGCATTATATGACACTCTTGTAAATCTGCTTGTGCCTGATGAACCAAAGGACACAATGCTTAAAGAGATTTTAACGAAGCTGGAGCAGCACTATAACCCCAAACCGTTAAAAATTGGGATTCGGAATCAAAAGGCTGATGAAAGTATCAGTGATTACATCGTAGCATTAAAAAAGCTATTGATGCACTGTAATTTTGGAAACTTTCAAAACCGAGCATTACGGGATTGTTTTGTTTGTGAGGTGAAAAATGATGCGATCAGAAGGAAGTTATTGATGACGGATGACTTGACTTTTGAGATTGCTTGTCAGACAGCGAGGTCGATGGGCATGGCCGAACAATATTCCCGAGAATTAAATAATGATTGCGGTCGTCAGTCAACCGAGGTAAATCACCTGCAGGTTCAAAGTAAAAGATGGGCATGGCCGAAAGTCTCAGAAACTGGAAATTCTAACAGAGCGTCAAAGTCATGCTATAGGTGCCTGGGACAATACATTGCTCAAAGTTGTCCATACCTGAAGGCAGTGTGTTTCTTCTGCAGGAAGCATGGACATCTTGTGAAGGCATGCCGACTGAAGGGTAAACCAGTTTTCAAAGCTATGAGTCCAGCGTTCAAAGCTATGAGTAGAAATCCAAAGAGACTACATAGCATGGAAGAACAACAACAGGACGAGGAGATGTTAGAGTTGCACGTCGTCAGGAGCATGAGTTTAATGGACAGCGATTCGGAAATCCACATAGATGTTGCGGGATTCAAGATACCAATGGAAATTGACACTGGTGCATCCGTGAGTGTAGTACCGGAATCACTATATCGTGATAAAATTGCGTGATTTTCAACTGGAGAAATCCAAGATAGAGCTACGAGGCTACTCAGGAGAGAAAATTCCTGTAGTAGGTCGTATCACCGTACTGGTGAAATATAAAGATCAATTTCAGAACTTGCCTCTAATAGTAGTGAAAGGAGACAAGTCTGCCTTACTAGGATGAAATTGGTTGAGCTCACTGAAGCTGGATTGGATTTTCTGTGTGGAAGCGAGATTTTCATCAACGGATGCGGTTATCGAGCAGTATCCAATCCAAGGTTTCAAGGCGAGTGTCAGGGTACAGAAGGACACTAGATCGGTTTACTACAAGCCACGTTCCGTACCATATGCACTTAAGGAGAAAGTTGAGTAAGAACTAAAAAGACTAGAGACTGAGAACATTATTTCTAAGATAGATCAATGTAATTTGGCTACACCCATTGTTGTTGTACCTAAGTCTGATGGTAAGGTAAGATTGTGTGGTGATTATATAGTAACCGTAAACCAGGTTCGAGAGGGTAATGTTCCCAATACATTGCCAAATATAAAAGATTTGTTCACAACACTGACAAGTGGTCAGATCTTCTCTAAACTGGATCTTACAAATGCCTACTTACAGCTTGAACTAGATGAGGAGTCCAAGTCATGTTTGACTATAAATACTCATCTAGATCTCTATCAATTTAATAGGCTACCGTTTGGAGTGTCTTCCGCTCCTGCCATATTCCAAAGGGTGATGAACCAGATTTTGCAAGGTATTGAAGGGGTAGTATGTTATTTGGATGACATACTAATTTCAGCACCAAATAGGCAAATTCATAATAACATAATTGAATGAAGTCCTCAAACGGCTAGAGAAGCATAGAGTATGAGTGTCTGCTCATAAGTGTGAGTTATTTAAAAACTCAGTGAAGTACTTAGGGTACAGAGTAGACAAAGATGGTTTACATCCAACTATAGAAAAATTGGATGCAATTAGAAATGCACCCATTTCCAGGAATGCCACTGAACTTCGTTGATTCTTGGGTCTTTTTGAACTATTATGGGAAGTTCTTATCAAATTTGGCTACAGTATTGCACCCACTGAATGAACTTTTGGAAAAACAGGTCCATTGGAAGTGGTCAAAAGAATGGGATACAGCATTCAAGGAGTGTAAAAGCAAATTGGTAGAGAGCACCATGTTAGTTCACTATGACATATCTAAGGAGATTAAGCTAGCATGTGATGCCTCTCCGTATGGAGTTGGGGCAGTAATCTCTCATGTATTAAGTTGTGGGGAGAAGAGACCAATTGCTTTTGCTTCACGCACTCTCAGTGCCAGTGAGAGTAATTATGCGCAAATTGAAAGGGAAGCTTTGGCATTAATTTTTGGGGTCAAGAAGTTTCACAAATACTTGTATGGTTGTAAGTTTACCATCGTTACAGACCATAAGCCCCTAACAGCAATCCTCCATCCAAAGTCCCCAGTTCCAACATTAGTTGCAGCCCGAATGCAGAGATGGGCTTTGATTTTGTCAGCATATACATATGATATTGAATACAGATGATCAGCTGATCACAGTAATGCTAATGCAATGTCTAGATTGCCTTCCCCGTCACAAGTTACACCCGATAGAGAAGAAGTGTTTTATTATTCATACATTGATGAACTGCCAGTCACAGCTGAAGAGATTGGTAGAGCAACCAAATGTGACCCAGTGATGTCAAAGGTGTATGAGTATTTTGCAAATGGATGGCCAAACCAGGTAACAGACAAAGATACACCAGTAGCAAATCCAAAATCCAATGTACTGGAAACAAATCCAGGAGAGAATCAGAATCAAAGTTTGAGTCCGAGTCAGGAAAACAAAGAGCCTGAAGTTGGAGTGAGTTCAAATGAAAATCAAGGAAATTCCGTGGAGGAAAACGTTCCTCAGGATGAGCCTCAAATGAGTGTGAAATCGATACCATGTTTGGAAGGTTCTGTTCGAGAGCGAAGATATCCTCTTCGAAACAGAAAACAAGTGGTAAAGTTAAGTTTGTAAATATGGGAAAAAAAAGTTTATATCCTGCTTAATGTATAAACATGAAAGTTATGTATGATGTTTGTTATGATGGCTTCGTCATTAAGGAGGGAGAAGTGTAATGTCTGTAAGCTTGTAATGTTTGTAGCTCCACACTGTGGATGTGGAAGTATTGTGTACTGCAAGTGCAGGGTTAATAATAAACCGAACTAGGCAGATTTCTGGAGACTTACGAGAGAGCTGCCTGACATGTTAGGAAGCTGTGTGTGCTGTGCTCTGTGAATGTATCACACGGCCGATGATGCGTCATCGAACCCGCTTACTATTTATGGGCGGGCTTAACAAGCCCTAGCCACATAAAATCAGTTGGACAGAGCGGTCTTCAATGAGGAGCAAGGGGCCAACATGCACTTGAATTCGTCTGCCTTGCTCCTGGCCCAATAGGAAAAATCGCGGCCGCAGTGTCGAAACCAGGAAGTGTCGAAACCAGAAATGCAATAGCAGAGAAAGAGAGATAGCATTAAGAGAGAAATACGAGACAGAAATAAAAAGTAAAAAAACTTTTTTCAAAATCTCCAACAATAATTAAAATCTGAAGGTATGATACACCACACTTTTACAAGTAAATTTTCAGTGCCAGAGAGGTTGTTTGGTTACAATTAAGGCTGATCATCCATTAAAAATGCACTGACACTTGAATGGACAAACCCTAACTTATTCTGCTTTGTTTAGTATGTATCTAGTGGTTAAGTACCACAACTTCACATCCTTCAAATATTTAAATGGTGAGTCTCTCGGTAAGGTACCGGTGCAGTGAAGCTTGTGCACATAGAAAATAGGTGCAGGAGCAGGCCATTCAGCCCTTCTAGCCTGCACCGCCATTCAATGAGTTCATGGCTGAACATGAAACTTCAGTACCCCCTTCCTGCTTTCTCGCCATACCCCTTGATCCCCCGAGTAGTAAGGATTTCATCTAACTCCCTTTTGAATATATTTAGTGAATTGGCCTCAACTACTTTCTGTGGTAGAGAATTCCACAGGTTCACCACTCTCTGGGTGAAGAAGTTTCTCCTCATCTCGGTCCTAAATGGCTTACCCCTTATCCTTAGACTGTGACCCCTGGTTCTGGACTTCCCCAACATTGGGAACATTCTTCCTGCATCCAACCTGTCCAAACCCGTCAGAATTTTAAACGTTTCTATGAGGTCCCCTCTCACTCTTCTGAACTCCAGTGAATACAAGCCCAGTTGATCCAGTCTTTCTTGATAGGTCAGTCCCACCATCCCGGGAATCAGTCTGGTGAATCTTCGCTGCACTCCCTCAATAGCAAGAAAGTCCTTCCTCAAGTTAGGAGAACAAAACTGTACACAATACTCCAGGTGTGGCCTCACCAAGGCCCTGTACAACTGTAGCAACACCTCCCTGCCCCTGTACTCAAATCCCCTCGCTATGAAGGCCAACATGCCATTTGCTTTCTTAACCGCCTGCTGTACCTGCATGCCAACCTTCAATGACTGATGTACCATGACACCCAGGTCTCGTTGCACCTTCCCTTTTCCTAATCTGTCACCATTCAGATAATAGTCTGTCTCTCTGTTTTTACCACCAAAGTGGATAACCTCACATTTATCCACATTATACTTCATCTGCCACGCATTTGCCCACTCACCTAACCTATCCAAGTCACTCTGCAGCCTCATAGCATCCTCCTCGCAGCTCACACTGCCACCCAACTTAGTGTCATCCGCAAATTTGGAGATACTACATTTAATCCCCTTGTCTAAATCATTAATGTACAATGTAAACAGCTGGGGCCCCAGCACAGAACCTTGCGGTACCCCACTAGTCACTGCCTGCCATTCCGAAAAGTACCCATTTACTCCTACTCTTTGCTTCCTGTCTGACAACCAGTTCTCAATCCACGTCAGCACACTACCCCCAATCCCATGTGCTTTAACTTTGCACATTAATCTCCTGTGTGGGACCTTGTCGAAAGCCTTCTGAAAGTCCAAATATACCACATCAACTGGTTCTCCTTTGTCCACTTTACTGGAAACATCCTCAAAAAATTCCAGAAGATTTGTCAAGCATGATCTCCCTTTCACAAATCCATGCTGACTTGGACCTATCATGTCACCATTTTCCAAATGCGCTGCTATGACATCCTTAATAATTGATTCCATCATTTTACCCACTACTGAGGTCAGGCTGACCGGTCTATAATTCCCTGCTTTCTCTCTCCCTCCTTTTTTAAAAAGTGGGGTTATATTGGCTACCCTCCACTCGATAGGAACTGATCCAGAGTCAATGGAATGTTGGAAAATGACTGTCAATGCATCCGCTATTTCCCAGGCCACCTCCTTAAGTACTCTGGGATGCAGTCCATCAGGCCCTGGGGATTTATCGGCCTTCAATCCCATCAATTTCCCCAACACAATTTCCCGACTAATAAAGATTTCCCTCATTTCCTCCTCCTTACTAGACCCTCTGACCCCTTTTATATCCGGAAGGTTGTTTGTGTCCTCCTTAGTGAATACTGAACCAAAGTACTTGTTCAATTGGTCTGCCATTTCTTTGTTCCCTGTTATGACTTCCCCTGATTCTGACTGCAGGGGACCTACGTTTGTCTTTACTAACCTTTTTCTCTTTATATACCTATAGAAACTTTTGCAATCCGCCTTAATGTTCCCTGCAAGCTTCTTCTTGTACTCCATTTTCCCTGCCCTAATCAAACCCTTTGTCCTCCTCTGCTGAGTTCTAAATTTCTCCAAGTCCCCGGGTTCGCTGCTATTTCTGGCCAATTTGTATGCCACTTCCTTGGCTTTAATACTATCCCTGATTTC